>NW_020897694.1:4067537-4167468 GCF_003984885.1 Neopelma chrysocephalum | reverse complement strand
TGTCACAGTGAAGTTACCATGCAAGCATACTATCCCATCTCTGAAATTGTCCTCAGAGAACCAAGTGCCGCAGGAGATTTGGGAATGACATGCCACAAGAGACAGACCACAGATTTCAGAGAAGGTGCCATGAGAATCAAAGGGTTTTTAACTATGTCAAAATGAAAAATAACAGGGAGAGGAAAAAATTATTTTTGTGATGTACCAGATACATAAGTGGAATTAACAGTGTGCTTCATGAAAAAAACCAAACCTACATTGTAGTTTCATTAATTGCTTTCAATGACTTAATTTTCTCAAGATCTCGAATAGCTCTTGGAGGCCAGAAAGCCAGGTGGGCTTGGTAGGTTTTGCTGCTGACTTAATGAGTCTGAGATAAGCAAATGTCATGATCCATGGAGGGATTGATTATAGCTAAATTGATGATACTCTGATTTGTTGGATGACTGCTGCTACTCTTTCACTTCCACATCTTTTGAAATACTGACTTTAGTTCAAAAATTGAAATTTTCCTTTTCTCTTTCTTTAAACAGCAATAATAAAAGTAGTAGAGAGTTATTTTTCTATTAACTTAAATATTTGTGCTTTATTTACCATTTAATTCAATACCCTTTTTTAATAGTTAGAAGACCCAAAAAATCTGACATTAGAACTTGTGCCTTCACATTTTATCTGGATTTTGAATAGCTCAAATATTGTTTCTACCATGTCATGTAAATAATTTAACTCTGGCAAAAGATATATATTTGTATTTACAGTGTAAAATACCTGAAAGCTGTGGGTTTGATGAGATGTTTTATAACTTATTTCACTAATGTAATTGAACAACAGAATTCCAAATATCTTTAAGAACTTACATAATATCAACAGGACATATCCTAAAATACACTCCAGGTATGAGGAGGGACTAAATAAATACTGTTCATTATTTTAAAAATCTTTAGCCATTTGTAATGGCTACATCCACATTAAAAAAATAAAATACAGTAGAACATTTTCTTTGCTCTTGAAGACAAGTGACAGAACAATTCTTTCTAATTGACACCTACAGTTAAGCTCTCCTCTCCCCTTAAATAGAATTACTACTGTACTGTAACTTGGGAACAACATGGTTCATCCATGGCTCTCCCTCAGCCTGTTCCTAGGAAGTGTCTGGAGAGTATTAGCTGCCATGAAGCAAAACTTATAGTGTTTCTAGGGAATGTGCTTGACTACTTTTCACTATGAAGATATTCAAGGTGTCCTTTGGGTTTGGGTTGGGTAACCAGCTTTAAACACTTTCTCTGTTCCTAGGATTTTGAAAATGATAAGCAGTGGAGAACTTCCCTCCTTAGGATTATCCTCAGGATATTTCAGACTGAGCTCTTTAAATCACTCTGTTCTCTGACAGTTGTTTTTCTTTTAATTTGTTAGGTTTTAAAACATATCTAAATTTTCTCCTGAAGACAATATTTTGATATTTTGTGCCTTTTCTTTCAAATCCAAAATCAGCATAGAAAAAGATTTAAAAATAAATAAAAAGCAATGCATTAACATCAGTGAAAAATTTCAAAACAATACCTGCTGTAATAATACTTGACACTCAATTACTTTGTAGGTCTAGAAGATCCACTGTTGCACTACTATCTGCAAATATGCATAAGTAGCTACCCTGATTAATATTAGCACATGAATATGAAAAGAAGTAATGATGAATTGTAACTTACTATAAAGGCCTGCCATGGAAGCTTGCTAAAAATATATGAAAATTGTTAGTTGTTTAAGTGAGGATGACACTTTAAAATATTAGCCTAATCATTATTAATTCCTTTTATATTTACTGCATTATCATTAATCCAAAGGAATTCTTTTGGAATTAGTGAAGATGTCATACAGATTTCTAACATTAATTCAACATTAATTACTTGAAGCATTTGTTAACAGATAAACTTGAGAATGCAGTATTGTGTTTCAATTTTCAGTGCACATTAAGATCATAAATAACGTAAACACTTGGTTGCTTTTGGAAGCAACAAGAAAATTAATAGGAAACTATATGGGAATGGTACTATGGCTCTAGGCTACAAAAAGTCTGATCCATGTCCTCTTTATTGGTAAGGTGTTCAGAATGGTGTTGTGGGAACCATCTTCAAGCATGCTGCTTGTAATTGTATGTCTCTTGTCCAAACATTCCATTCCTGCTTTAACCTGCTGCACTAGTGTGGGGAGGCTGTAAAAGTTCTGGCAGCTTTTTTTGAATAATTATAGATAAAAAGATTATTTCAGGAATACAGATGTAAGTCCCTAGTTGTGGTTATCTTGCTGTAACTTGTGCGTGACTGGTCTGAAGTTCTTTCTGAGAAAGATGGGCAGAGACTTCATAATCGTCTCTTCTGGGATGCTGGGATAATTAGCCTTTGATCCTGGAGTGATTTTCATTCAGAGAGACGTTTGTCAATCAGGTAAGTCCCTGATAGCTTCACACAGAAAAGGCTGGACATTGAAAGAGATGCAACTTTGCCATCAAGTGCTTACTTCATTGACAAGAGGATTCACACTCATATTATCTTACACTTAAAGGAAAGTAGTTAGGGTAGCTGAGAATTTTCTGTCAGTTTGGAACTATACCTTGAAATTCACATGAATGTGTAATGGCACTAATAATCATCATGGCTAGGCTTCACGAACTAAGATTTGGGAAGGGCTCTACCCACATTTGCTACAAGCGCGCTGATGACTAAAAAGGTCAATACAAGATAGACAGGTCCAGTTGCAAAAGGCACAGCGCAAAGACTCCTTAGGTGGTATCGATAAGACACGGTTCTTTCTGCATTGTCTTTTCTCCTCAAAAGTGATCCTGCATGCATTCTCAAAAGAAGCAGCAGCATTATAGATAGTGTGTCTCCAGACCTCCTGATTGGAGGCCAGAGTAGACCAATGATGATGATCAATATGGCCAAGGCTGAGATGTTGTTTCAGGGAGTCCTTGTATCTCCTCTTCGGGGCTCCTCTCTTGCGGCAGCCAGTGGCAAGTTCACCATAGAGCATGATCTTAGAGAGGCAGTGGTCCTTCATCCTTGAGACGTGTCCTGCCCAACGCAGCTGTGTTCTCAGCAACATGGCCTCAATACTCACAACTGCTGCCTGTTCTAGAACAGACATATTAGTTACATAATCTGACCAGTGGATGTTAAGGATTCTACAGAGACAGCATTGATGGAAGCGTTCTAAGAGTTGCAGGTGGTGGCGGTAGATGACCCATGATTTGGATCCATATAAAAGAGTAGACGCTGTAAACACTGATCTTTGTACTTTTCTTCCAGTGTTTATTTCGCCAAACTCTTTTATGAAGTTTTCTGAAAGCTCTATAAGCCTTTACTAGCCTGTTGTCTATCTCTCCGTCAATCTTACCATCCGAGGAGATGGTGCTACCTAGCTAATTAAACTGCTGGACTGATTTGAGCTCTGATTCGCCAGTGGTGATATGGGGATGATGGAAGACTTCCTGAGGTGCAGGTTGATAGAAAACTTCTGTCTTCTTTAAGCTGACTTCCAGCCCAAAGAGCTCAGCAGCCTCAGCAAAGCAGGATGTTAAACGCTGCAGAGCTACTTCTGTATGGGCGACGAGGGTGGCATCGTCAGCATAAAGCAGCTCCCGGACAAGATGGTTTAAGGTCTTGATATGAGCCTTCAGTCATCTTAGATTGAATAGGCTTCCGTCGGTACGGTATCGAATGTAGATACCATCTTCATCATTGAGGTCTGCAGTGGCCCTTTGGAGCATCATACTGAAAAAGATTGTGAATAGGGTTGGTGCAAGAATGCAACCTTATTTCACACCATTCTTTATTAGAAAGGGCTCAGAAAGTGCATTGCCATATTTGATTTGGCCGCGCTGATCCTCATGAAGTAAGATGATCATTTTAAGGAACTTGGGGGGACAACCTAAACGTTCCAAAATCTGCCACAGACCTTTTCTGCTCACAGTATCGAAAGCCTTGGTGAGATCAACAAAGGTTACACAGAGACTTTTGTTCTGTTCCCTACACTTCTCTTGCAGTTGTCTGGGAACAAACACCATGCTGTGATACTCCTGTTGGCTCTGAAACCACATTGGCTTTCAGGTAGAAGTTCTTCTGCTATAACAGGTATGAGTCTGTTCAAAAGTATTCTTGCCAGGATTTTGCCAGCAATGGAGAACAGAGTAATACCACGGTAATTTGAACAGCCTGATTTATCTCCTTTCTTCTTATACAAAGTGATGATGACTACGTCACGAAGGTCTGATGGTAGTTCGCCTAGTTCCCAACAGCGCACCACAAACTCATGAAATTTAGCATGGAGTGCTTGGCCCCCATGTTTCCAGACTTCAGGTGGAATTCCATCAACCCCCGTTGCCTTGCCAGTTTTCACCTGCTGTATGGCTTTAACAGTTTCTCCCATAGTAGGGGCAATATCCAATTCAGGCACTAATAATAATAATAATAATAATAAGGCCTCATTTAACAATAGAAAATATCAGTTTGTTACAGAACTTTTTTGAGATATATAGCAAAGATGAACAAGAAAATTATGAGTCCCATTGCACTGAACACCTGTTATTTAAATCAAAATGTGAGATGCTTTCCTGAATCCATTCTTAAAACTTTTATTGAATTAGCAGCATGAAATCCTAAACAACACCATACTGCAAGAAACAGAATGTTCACAACATTAAAAACTAGGAGTGACGAATGCTGCGTTGAATCACTATCTTCCTAATAACAAACAGGAAATTAAAAATTTCAATTAAAAAAAAAGATGATGCAAAAGTGGTCAAAGCTAGGAGAGAAAAAAAAAAAAGACAAGCTGCATGGAGTAAATGGAATTATGAAGTAAATACCATGATCACTGTACATGGCTTGTGCGTATCTGTGAGAGATATTAGGTGTTAGTAAGCATTTTGTTTGTGCAAAAAATGGTATTGCAATTTTCATTAACTCTATACAAACACCTACAGTGATCTGAAACACCCTAAAGTTTCTCAAACATTTTGATGGAGTTGACAGAGACAACAAACAACTTATAAGATATTCAGGCCCTTCTGGAGTGGCAAATGAAAGAAAGGCAGAGCACTCTAAAACTTCTCAAATGGCACTAGACTTGTGTATGTGTACTGACAAAAGAAATTACTTTGTTCTGTCTAGTCAGCTGAAACATATTCTAAACACTTCAACTTTTTTTGCAAGTGACTCAGAGAAGTTGGCTAAATATAGAGATGCAAACCCAAATCACATACAGTAACTTCTGCCACTTAACCTGCAGCTGCCTGAAGTTACTTGGAATATATACGTGGTTTGCTTCCCTTAACAAGAGTGATAAGAGATCTATCAGTTTATCAACTGTTTTAGTCTCAGTCATAAACCTTCAATAAATTTTTCATTTTTTTTTTTACTTACAAGAAACAAAAGAGATTATGGAAGTAATTGTAATTTCAATATTTGTTTTGATCCTTTTTTTTCCTTTTCACATTTCATTTTATTTCACTGTCTCTAGTACAGAGTTTAATTGTCTTTTCAGATGCACTTATAGAAGGTGTAAAATGTTCATTTGGAAATAAATAGAAAAATAGTCAGTGGAAATGACCCTGTCTGATCTAACACATTAAAAACAGATCTTATTTTTTTAAGAACAGCACAAGCAAACTATCTCAAGGATAGAAAGGGCAAGGAAGGCAAAAAACATGGACTTTGACACCAATTTTTTTATAGCCCAAAAGAAAAACCAAACAACACAACACAGTTTGTTCTGGTAAACTCTTACAACCTTTTTGAGCCAAGATCTGCCATCTTT
Organism: Neopelma chrysocephalum; assembly: GCF_003984885.1. Lineage (NCBI taxonomy): Eukaryota > Metazoa > Chordata > Aves > Passeriformes > Pipridae > Neopelma > Neopelma chrysocephalum. The sequence goes on along the minus strand of NW_020897694.1, from coordinate 4,161,657 downwards.
AGGAAACCCAGTTGTATTTTCTTGTATATAATTTGGGGGTTTGTTCAATTTGATATTTTAATTTTTTTTAATTACTTGTAAAACAAAGAATAGAATCTGAAAATATTTCTGGAACTACAACAATACAGCATTTTGTCTGAAAATATTGAGGGTATTTCTTAGACACAGGCTTATTCCTGACCTACTTGCCATACTACAGCACAGCCACCTATTTGAGGCTGTGGCAGGGATTGCTGTGACTTCTGAGAAATTTATGGCTTCTTGCCTCTAATTACTGAATTAATAGAACCTATTTTTCCTCAGGTCTCTCCATAGAAACAGTTAGCATCTGTAAATACTTCCAGGTTTACATTATGTCATGCTAACTTGTAACTTTACTAGGAAGAAAAGTAGAGCTTGTTAAAAATCCTTAACTAAAATATATTAACAAATACTAGCTTTTCACACAGTTATTAAATACTTCTACATATACTTTTAAATGCAAGGACCAAATTAGATTTTATTACCATTATCATTATAAAAATGAGGGGTTTTTTGAAGCTGCTAGTCCCTTATATATGTTGCAAAATCTAGAGCCCAAAAATTTGGTCGGGAGATCAGTGTTCTTCTACAGTAGTGGGACAATGAACAAAACAAAATAAACTCAAACCTGTCCTGATGTTATAACTTTCTCAGGAACCACTGTATTTTGAAGGTATTTAAACAGAGTTTTAGAGAAGGCAAGACCTGACATAGCCATGTCACTATGATGTTCCTATATTCTTGACTTCATTTCTTGACAGTGAAGAAGATATTGACAAACAATCATTTTGCATCTGGAGATACTGAACTGGTTCATGTTAGTGTAATCCACTTCGTATGATACCTTCAACCTAATGAAAAGCAAATAAAAGTGATTATTTTGCTATTTGGTGTCTAAAGAAAAATCTCAATTTTTAAAGACATAGCTTGAAACTATATGATAAGTTTCTCTTTTTTTTAAAAATGCAATTTCCTATTTTGACTAATAACACAGAAATTGGAGTAAATATTGATCAAACAACTATCTTCAGAACAGAGAGAATGAGATAACTGTTGAACCATCAAACAACTTCTGGAAATTCATTAACAAAAATTGAAAATATTGAATGGAGATATTCTATCAGTTTTAGCAATCTGACAGTTAGCCTTTGGAATAATCTACCTAGGTCTTCTTTCTAACCAGGAAGGAAAATTGGGCTTTCAAAAAAACTTCTAATGTATCCAATTCTAAGAAAAATTTTCTAAGATGCAAGGAAATATCTCGCACAAATAGTTTTCTAATTATTAGAAAACAGACCTGTATGACTAGAGCAGACACCTAACAGTTGGACTGTAAAAGATAGGTGAAATGAATCCAAATATCCAGAATGCTTTCAAACTTTATTTGAGCATGAATAATTTGGAGTACCCAAAAGAAACTGTGAGCACATTATAGTTAATCAAAGGTTAAGAGTATCCTCTTTAATCTTGAAATGTACATCATTTTGTCAGCTTTTTTAAGTGCAAAATAATCCATTAGGACATCAAGATGGGTTATTAGCAGATTGAGAGCAGCCCTTGGGGAGAAGGACTTAAGGGTTTTGGTGGATGAAAAATTGAATATGACCTGGCAATGTGTGCTTACAGCTCAAAAAGCCAATTGTATCCTCTGCTATCAGATAGGTGATGACAAATCCAATTTACCTAGCAGCTAGGAATGTGGATTGACAGGGGAGTCAGGTCCAGAAGATACAAGAGCAAGTGCCACTGCTAAGAAGAATGGGTTTGGGGATTACTTGAGAACCAGCTAATAATACATTCGTCTTGAGACTCCAGACGGTTTTCATGGGAGTAGCATGAAACTTGTTGCTTTTTGGGTTTTATGTGTCAATCTTGTATTAAAAAATAGCCTACTAAGAACACCTGAAAGACAACACAGTCATTGGTCACAGCCAGCATGGCTTCATGAGAGGAAAGTCCTGCTTATCAAACCTGGTTTCCTTTTACGACAAGTTAAAGATGAGTCAGCAGTGTCCCCTCCTGTCCTCTTGGAAGCTAGGAGGGCGAACCATGTCCTGGGGACCATCAGGCAAAGCATCACCAGTCGGTCAAGGGAGGGAATTGTCCTGCTCTGCTCTGCACTGGTGTGGCCTCACTTGGACTATTGTGTGCAGTTTTGGGCACCACAATATAGGAAAGATTTTAAGCTATTAGAGTGTGTTCAGAGGAGGGCAACAAAGATGGTGAAGGGCCTTGAGGGGAAGCCGTATGAGGAGTGGCTGAGGTCACTTGGTCTATTCAGCCTGGAGGAGACTGAGGGGAGATCTCATAGCAGTCTACAACTTCCTCATGAGGCGAAGAAGAGGGGCAGGTACTGATCACTTCTCTGTGGTGATCAGTGACAGGACTCGAGGGAATGACCTGAAGTTGTGTTTGGGGAAGCTTTAGTTTAGATATTAGAAAAATGTTCTTCACCCAGAAGGTGGTTGGGTACTGGAACAGGCTCCCCAGGAAAGTGGTCACAGCACCAAGCCTTACAGGGTCAAGAAGTGTTTGGACAATACCCTTGGGCACATGGTGTGACTCTTGGGGATGGTCCTGTGCAGGGCTAGGCATTGGACTCAAGGATCCTTATGGGTCCCTTCCAACTTGGCATATTCTGTGATTCTGTGATTCTGTAAATCATAGGATTGCACACCCTTAGCTGTAGTACTTGAGAGCTTCACAATGTACTCATCTTTGAGTATTAAACATCAGAAGTGTCTCTGTGCTCTGATACTATTTACCCCAACAATTTATATGTCCATCATGTTGAAATGTTTGTAATAAAGAAAAAAAAAGACCTTCTCAGATTTCCACTTTCAAGTTGGTAAGGGGCTTAGTCTGTTATGTTATTGGTAAGTATGAAGTTTGCATAGTTGTAGTTTGGATTTTAACCAAATCCGGATAAATTGAGTGCGAACTATAATATTTTAATGCCAGTGAGAGAGATTTTTAATTTTCTAATGGAAGACATTTAAAAGTAGTAAGACATCAAAAATTCTCAGTGACTAGACAAATTATTGCCCAACCAGATAGTTAGTGTCAAGTAGTGTCAGCCAAATTTGAAAGGCTAAAGGAAACCATGGAAAATCAAACATCAGATTTCATGCTACTTTGGAAAGTAGAATGTATGAATCACTGAAGGCAAGATGACTAACTTCAACCAAAGATAAACATTTTTCTTCAGATGTGTCAGAACAGAAAAATGTTAAGGGGGAGGAAGTTGTAGGGTTTGATTTGGGGTTTTTCTTGTTTGTTTGGGTTTTTTTGTGGTTTATGTTTTTGTTTGTTTAGTTGGTTGGTTTGGTTTGGTTTGGTTTTTTGTTGTTGTTTTGGTTTGGGTTTTTTGTTTTTGTTGTTGTTTGTTTTTTTAATAAAATCTTTGCCAATTTAGCTATTCATATAGAGACAGTTGGAAAATTACAGAATAAGCCCCAAAGACCAACTGTGTTTGCAATTTTTGTGGATGTGGCAATCAACAGTTTTCTTCATGACAGGAGGAGAAATATATCCAATTCAATTGGAGCACAGACTTGGCTAAGACTGAAATAGAGGACAGGTAAGATTATTTCAGAACAGTTTTGGAAGTATGCTGCTGGAATTCACTGAGCAGTCTGAAGAACAGTTGCTGCTATGAATAATAACATCAGTTTATTCTTGAAATTTGGAAGAGGCCCTTTTCATGCTAGAGATGAGTGCCACATAAGGAAATAATTTCTTTTAAAATTCATGGAAAGAATTCACCCTAACTGCTGTTATGAAGAGGTATTTTCTAACATGTTTTCCACAGTGAAAGATTCAAGTGAGTTAGCTGTCCACTCTTTTGCCAACACAGGACTGTTTTTGTTTCTGCTCCAGGTGCTGTTGTGCCTCTGTGCCTGCTAACTCTTTTTTCACAGCAAATTTCAGTTGCAGGTTGTGGTAATATACACTATACCCCATGAATAGTCATGCACAAACTAATACTTCTTATTTAAAAAAATCTACCATGACATATGAAGTATTTATTTATAGTCTTGAGTGACTCGGCATGCCCTGCTGTAGGGATAGATACAATCTTGGAAAAATTTTAATGGAAACTCAGGGACTCAGTTTTCGCTAGGAAGGCTTTCTACCTAAATGGTAACTCTTTCTTAAAGGCTGTTTCAATGCTTTCTTCTTTCACTCCCCTGCCCCACATAGCAAGAGAAGTTCTCAGCCTCTCTGATATGTGAGAGGAGGGGGATAGCCCTAACAGGCATGCACAGAGGGAAGGTGGGGGAGAAACAGAGAGGATAAAAGGGGCCCTGAGAAGCAGGAATTTGCCTTTTCCTCCCTAAGGCCCAGTGCAAAAACTGCACTGTTGGGTTTTTTGTGTTCTGGCCTTCTAAATAAACTTTTTTTAAGTCTTTCCACCACCTTGGCATTTCTGGGGATACCTGAGTTATCTTCCTTTACACTGCTTTTTGGGAGGATGAAATTACTTCTGTGGTTTATTTTCCAGTATTTTAGTAGAAAAAATGAAGATGAATTTTTAAAGCTTTAAATAATCTTTCACTGCAGAACTTTCATGCAATCTTTTCCTCTTACTAAAACACATTGCATCACAGGAATAACAGGAAAATATGTGATAACTTATACAATATATTTGCTAGAATTTAAAAGTTTCTTTATTCATTAGATATTTTTCTCTAGTATATCACTTGATATCTCTAAAATACATATGTAATATATATATAATATAAATATTATAATAATATAATATCTACCTAAAATGATATCACCTGGTATCTCTAAAGTATCATCTGATATTTTTCTCTTTGGTTTTTTATAATTACCTGAGTATATTTATTAGGCATAGCCCATTCTTAGTTGTGAAAACTATAAACTTTTTCCTTTCATTACATGTCAGTTTTTCTTTTCTTTCTTTCTTTCTTTCCCCATTAATAATCCTTATTTAGACTTCATTGAAGTCTACTCTATTAGTCTAAATTGTTAAATGATCTCCTACAAAATCTCTAGTTATGAATATCACATTCTGAATTTAAGTTTCTTTTAAATATGTAGCTATTCAGTCATCCATTTAATGATGCACAATTGCCTATATTACTGAGTTAGAATCCGAAATCTCTGTTTGAAAGGGGATTTAGATTTTTATTTTGAATAGATTTACTTTGCATGGCATGCTGTGATAACTTAATTGAATAGGCCAAACAATTTGTGCAGTAATAGAGTTTGTGAAACAAAAATCTCGCACCAAAATATTTCATTTAAATGACGGGCAGTTAACTCCATCAAAATAATTTATACCTAGAAGCATAAAGGTAAAGATTACTAGAGGAAAAGATTTCTAGAGGCAAATCAGATTACCTTTCTCTGTACAAAACATAACAGTTTGCATGCAGAGTTGCAGCTAGGAAGATATTCCCCAAAGTATCAAAGATACTGAAAGTACACAGAGAAACATCAAAGACATTATTGCCATATAGAACCTGAAGGAAAGAGTAATAGTCTTCTAATATCACCTTCGTCTTTCAAATAATAAATAATCCATTCTTCTCTTTTGAGAAGCACACTCAGGAGACGTGAAGGCTTAAATAAAACATCTTTCCTGCTGACAGAAGTGCTTTTTTGGTATAAAAATCAACCTCAAAAAAGAATGTACATGCATTTTATTTCTAATGCATTATGTAAATTTGAATATTAGAGATAGCTACTGAACTATAAAGTAGAATTAGGAGAAGTGTTATCAAAAATAAGCAAAAATAATTGAATGGCTTGACCACCCAACCGAGACTTAACATTTAAAAGAAAAGATAACAGCAAAAGTAGCAAGTATTTAAATCAATTATAGAAATATAGGAATATATCTGAATATATCTGAATATCCTAAAAAATTTCCTATCAATCTGATAAATATGGATCAATTTTTATTTCACGTAAGGACTCTCATTGTAACAAGATGAATGGTCTGTTATTTGTTTGAGCACCCACTGGATTGGATCGTCTTTTTGATCTTTCGCATGATTATTACGAAGCATGAACAACGTGAATGGCAGTATATTTGCTCTAAAAATCTGTTCATTTAAAGTCTTTTCATTGACCTAAAATTAGCCCTTTAAAGAAAAAACAAATACAGTCCTCTTCAATATATTTTACCATCCAAAATGCAAGTATAAGCAGGAGAGAGTGCTGATTACTAAACCAATTTGACTAATTAGCTTAAATTTCAGGGTAGGGTGGGATTTCAGGCAGAGAATCTTCGGACTCAGTGTGGTCATATATATATATGTGGTCTCATAGTATGGTTTTTCTGGCTATGTTTTACAGAACAAGTGTGTCATAAGCCTGACCTAAATGGTGACATTCCTCTGGTACATCCAAATTAAGTAAATGTCCACCCACAGATGCCATTAAAATACTGTAAACATGTAAATTTAGTTTTTAAGTATGACCAGAGTGCAACCTCTACAACATGCGTGTACATATACAGCTGAAGTAGTCAAGAAAACAATCCTGTGTGGATTAAATAATTTTGTTTCTAGTTTTGTCTTATTCCAAATACTGTTTTCATTCACAATGACTGATACAGGTGCAGTTTTCAGCCAGTAGTATGGATATTTGTTTGTAAGAGAGGAAATATTTTTCCTAAACTGTTCTGGACTGAGCTTTTTTTATGCCATTTAGTCTTTTAGATGAAGAATATGGCCTCTTAATTTACAAGTGCAGATCTAGCCTTAGATAATCAAATGCTATTCAATATTAAAGAGAGGTGGAAAGCATTTGGATTTGCAGAAATTAATCTGTTCCCATGACTTCATAATAAGATTCATAAGAAATGTGTTGAGAAATAATTCAAGTGAGTTTTAGAAGTAACTGGAAGGTGTAAAATTCAAATTATTATAGTAATTCAAAGTGTAGTGCTGCCTGAGAAAATCTCATTTTATGCTGAACTTTTAATTTTTAACATTTATCACTTATATTAGTGCTGAGATTTATGAAATAGTGTAATTCTTCGAGCAGACGAAAACAGAAAATGGACTATGCTGAGCTTGTTAGTCCAAAACCCTGAACGTTTAGTACAACTGCAATCATAAGACATTGTAACGTGTGAGGTATGGCTACTCCTATGGACAGCAACAGTCACTGCTCTCAGCTGTCATAAACTTTGAGGTGCACAAAGGAAAAGGATCATCCCTAAATTATCAGAGGTTTTGCCTAAGATCACACAGCCCCTGCTCCATCATCTTTCTCCTTACACGGGTATGGCCAGCTGCCTTAGCCAGGAATGTGGAAATGCTTGGTTTTGGATATGGTAGCTTTCATGACCTGTCTGGAGTTAGCCAGCCTGCGGGTGCAGAGAGACTCAACCCAGAATTAACAGAGCTCTATGATACACACCTACACAGAGGAACTTCCCTTATAAATTTCTTCACTTTTTTGACAGTATATGTAGCATGGAAAGTTCTCAAGGAGTGAAAGGCCATTTTGGGCAAAAATTAAGTCATTTTTATATCACAGAGACATAAGAAGGCATTGAACATCATGACTTCAACAGCCAATACATGCTGTTATTTTCTATTTTTTACCTGAGATAGCCAATAGATTATAATGTTTTCTATTCTCTCAAAACAATATTTATGTTTCCAGGATGTTTTCCTGCTCTTGCAGTTACCGGTAGTTATGGACTCTTACTTTCTTAGGATGTTTTCCCCTTTTCTCTGACTACTACTTTTCCCCCTATTTTTTTCTGAGGATAAATTGCCCTTATAATTCCTTCCTTTTACACTTACCATGTGTGCTGGTTTAAAAGTTGACCAGCAGGGGAAATGAACTCAACTCAAAAGAGAGATTTATAAGTCAGAATAACAATTTATTAAAATAATACAATAAGTACAATTATACAGACAGACAATTGGTTTTAACCGGCAAAACCCAAATGTATAACCTAGCACCCTGGGGTATGAACAGAAGTGGTGTTCCTTGGCCCCCCCCGAGTCCAAAGTAAAGGGAGAGGGGAAAAAACCTGCTGGTAGGAGAGCTGCTGCAGTCTGGTCAGAAAGTGGTGATTGCAGTCCAGTTGAGGGTGGTGGTCTCAGTCTGGTTGAGAGCGGTGGTCTGCAGTCTTCCTCTGGATCCCACGAGAGGTGCCAAGGTTCCGAAACTCCCAGTTTATATATTTTCCAGTTCAGGCGGGAGTGCTCAGTCCCTCCCTCAGAGTGGGGAATTCCATAAAAGGGCATGAGGATACTCAGTCCCTCCCTCAGAGGGAGGAATTCCATAAAAGGGTATCAGAGCGGGGAATTCCATAAAAGGGTATGAGGACAGGAACATCCTCCCACCTCGCAGGCCTCTACTGACAACAGTTTCTGGGAAATGGCATGGACGGCTACAGAATACACACTTTTGGGTTACACCCATTCAGTGACGAATTGGTCCCAGCCGTTCTAACCAGGACACCACGTTATCCTAGGATGTCTCTGGTTTCTAGGTACCCAGCTGTACTTCAAAAATGCCAGTTTTCAAGGATGGTCTTCATTCACATGCCTAGTTTCCAGGCTGGCAGTATTTCAGCAGACTTTTTCTTCTGTTCTGTAACTATTCCTTTGCATTCAAGTCACCTTTCTGGCTGCTCACATCCATAGCTTAAAAGATTTGATCGAGTTACCTCGACACCCCTTGTTTCCTACCCCCTGTACAGAAGTACTGAGGACTTGTGCACAGCTGGTAAACAAATCTGTAGAAGAATATGTGACTTTATGTCATTTCTGTTCCAAATAGGAGTCTGACTTGCAAAGTCTTCAGCTCTTCTTTCTGTTAAACATAAACGTGTGCTGGCTTTGGAAAGAAAGCAAAGAATGGACCATAGATTTGTGTCATTCTCATTTAAGTAGTTTTCAGGAAGAATCATGCCCCAGGAAGACATAATGGAGTTCTGGTCAAGAGCCTTTATCAGGAAGCAAAAATTTGCTTGACTCATCGTAAATCATGTTCCTTTCCCATTTTGCTTTGGTCAGCCCAGGCTGTGCCCACACTCCAGTCTTCTGCCCACGGTATAGGTAAGGAAAAAAGAGGAAAGTTATTATTTCCCCTAGGCCATTGCTCTCTGAGGCAAAAACTGCTCTATAAGGGGAAGAGTCATCAGTCCTCACTTTCAGACACTAAAGCAAACACATTTCAACACCCAGAAGGATCAAAGTTTTCCATGAATTTTCATCTGACGGATATATCAGCATTTGATAGAAACTTCAGCTGTTCCATGATCTGATAGAAAAAAAAAAAAAGGAAAATGAATTTCAGCACTTCATTCTGAAGTAACAAACAAATATAAAAGAGTAACTCTATTCACCAGTTAATTCCAGAAACCATTCAAATATGATACTTCATAAAAAGGAAACAGAATTGTCTTCTCCAGACTGAACTGCCAGGCAGGGCTTACCCACAGAGTATGCTAATCTATAGCTTCTTCACCACTTGCAGAAAGAAAGGAGAAACAGGTTGAGTCCTTTTCCTTCAGCGACATGAGGCCAGAAATGGACACCTGCACAGCCTTGTCCTGAGGGGTGTAGCAGGATGGTCTGCCTGGAATGCAGTAAAACAACTTAAACAGTAACCTATTTTGCAGAGCTATCAGTGATGATCTGAGAGAAGGTGCTTTTTGAGTTGAATTATGCTAAAACCAGTCTAACTCATCAACCTTAAAGTTAAACATCCTGATAGTGAGGTGAATGTGAGGCAGACATGGTAAAGTATCCTTATCTAAAAGTGCTAAGCTGACACAGCTGACCTGGAGACATATGACTGACAGTCAAACAGTATAAAAGTCCAGTCCCAGTTTCAAATGGCTGGTTCTTCTAAAATATCCTGTCTTGGAAGGTGTGTGCAGATTCCTCCTTTGGGTAGGGACACCCCTCAAGGTTACTTCTCAAGGCTGAGATAAATAGATTTGCCCACGGTCATTGGTATGGGTAACATCAATCTCTGCTTAATAATTGTTTGGGTTTTTTTTGCTAGCTTTAATATAATTGCTTTGATATAGTACTATACTTGATATAGTACTATACTATACTAAGTTTTAGCTCTTATACTGTGCAGCAAATAATTCTGATTAAGATGTCTTTCTCTAATAATTTATCATAATAAATCATTCATTTTGATATAAATATGTCTGGCTTGCCATCCTTAATCCTGCAGAACAGAGTTGTACAAAGGTTCAATCACACCTCTGTAATTCCTTAGACTTAAACCATTGACAAAATCTGGGGCTAAAATTGGATTCAGCCCCACCTAGCCTCCTGTCTGAGAAGGAGTTTACAGAGCAAGGGGGTCCTTTCTGCACCTCGCGACTCAACGAGACCGGAAGGCTGCTGTAATAAACTTTGAAGCTTCCCATGCAACAACCCCATGCAGCGCTACAGGCTGGGGACAGAGTGGCTGGGGAGCAGCCAGGCAGAAAGGGACCTGGGAGTTTGGATTAACAGGAAGCTGAACATGAGCCAGCAGTGTGCCCAGGTGGCCAAGAAGGCCAATGGCCTGACTTGCTCTGGTATTAAGATGAGACAATCAAAGTTTAGAGTTCAGAAGTGCCTCAAATCCGTAAATAAAGGCCTGCCTACAGATAACTTTGAACCTCAGACTAGTGACTTGGAAACAGAAACTCTGTTTAAACCATAGTAGACATGCATAATGCTCCCTAACTTGACATGCTGCACAGTGTCTTTTACCACTTGCAGCTTGCTTCAGAGTGAATGGGTTTTCTCTCTATGATTTGGTATAAATCTGAAGATGCCACTATAAATGTAATAAAAGATTGGTAATAAGATTCCCAGACTGTGTCTACCAGCTGCAAACTGAACGGGGGATTGATGTTTAATAGTGTTGAATATTGAAATGTTTTATTTGCCTCTAGATAAAACAAAACCAAACCAAACAAAAAAACCCTCCAAACAACACAAACCAAAAGTCTACAAATGAAGAAACAAAAAAAAATAATCCCAAAATATGTGAAGACAATCAAAGAAAGAGATGAAGAGAGGGAGAACTAGCTTCACATCTGAAAGACTCAAACCAGAAGTACTGGTGGCAGCAATGACAGATTGTGAGATTGTGAAAGAAGTGGTATGATCTGAGCTTCTACAAAAACATCTCCCTTTGGGCATTACATTTATATGTATGAGCACTATTTTATTTTCAGAAGCAGACAGGTGTCTAATAGAACATTTTAATAATTTCTAAGAATGTGAATTTTGCGGCTGATTGAAAGAAGAACCTTTTACATTGCTAGCATTGTAGCATGCCAGTAAAATCAATACAAAATGAGAATTTTATAAATACAGGAGTGATTATGAAAGTATTTGAACAAGATCCCAATACTAAGCAAACTGTGGAAAATAAATCTGATGCAAATACACGTGAAGAAAACTGTCACCATTTAAACCACTTTCCCCATGTTTTACTTTTCGTACAGATAAATTTGCAACACACATAACGAACAATTTCGGACTAGTTGTTCATTTGCAGAACTGTCATTTCTACAGGTCATGATTGTTGATATCTCTCAAAAACCTATATATGAGGAAATTTACAGTTGTGAGCTTATGTTTTTTCAAAAAAATAGTACCTTTAACATGACTCATCAAAATAGTAAACATCTTATCTATTAATTTTCTATATTATTTTTTGCTGTTGTAAGGAAACCAAACAGGTCTGAGAAATGACTGATGAGCAGTAGAAACTTGCGCAAATCAGATAATCACAAGATTAGGCACTGGGAGGAGGTGTGATGGAATGTAGGACCAGAATCTTCCTCTTTACCTTCTTGTCTAGATTAAACAACCTCAGCTGCCTCAGCTGCTCCTCATAAGACTTTTCTAGACCTTTCACCAGCTTCATTGCTTCTCTGTGAACAAAGGTACATGTTTGCCAAGTTTAAAACAAGCAAACAAAAAGAAAACACGAATCACAGAAGTTGGAAGGGACCCACAGAACAACAACTGTTATGGCTATATGGTAAAGATCTCCAGGTTTTAGAGCCCTCTATGTTATAATGCAATAATATATCAAAGTCACACTGCCCAAAATGTTTACAAGAAGCCAATATGACTTTTACCCTGTTCTTCATATTCTTTACAGCCTCACGGAAGGAGGTGTGGGATGGCTTTTGTTGGCATGTAGAAGACAAGAAAGTATTCTGCATAGAAACTTCATGCCAGATCAGTGCCTCATTTTGCATTACTGTTCCTTGTGAAATGAAAGGCCTGTGATATGAAGAAAAATAATTAAAAAAGAAAAATATTTCTTAGCTTTAAAAACCTAAACATTAAAAAAAAAACAAATCCAAACCACTTATTATAGTACAATTTTCAGCTTAATAAATCTGATACTAGAGACACAGTAGTAGACACTAGGAATGATAGCATAACACAGATCTTTTCTGACCGTGATGTAACATTTGTTCCAAAATACTTTTTCAAGTTCAAAGACAGGCATATGAATGCAATGGTTTAGTATGACTGTATATCTACCAAGTATCAACCTTACTTCACTATTTTCCCATACAAAAAGTTACTTTGACGCATATTTATACAAATAGACAGAAACAGATACAAGCATAGTATACATATTAATTAGAAATATTCAGAATAATTGGGGGAAAAAATAAATAAAATATCGTTGACTAGGGCAACTTCAATTAGTAGTTTCAGAAAATGTGAAAAGAGTGGCTCTATCACCTAGATGAGCAAGCTCCTAAAATCCCAAGGGTCAGGTTTGTTCACTGGATGGTTTCTAAGGTTTTGATTGTATTTGGCTGTTTAGCAATCAGAAATTGATCCCTAACATTCTTTCCAGCATGTTTTGGACTGGAAGAGTCAAGTTGCTGCAAGTAATAAAGATATATCTGCAGACATACTTGGAAAAGTCTATATAGCCTCTTTCTTCCATGTACCTGTCCTAGCTAAAGCTATTACTGACTATTGATTCCTTTCATAAACAGTACCTTTCATCAGAATCATCCCCACACATGAAATTGGTACAACACATGAGGAACATTCATTGTGCAGTCTATTGTTGTCCCAGCTCAGTGAACCATCAAGAATGAAGCGAATCACTGAAGCAAAGTGAATTGAACTACAAAATCCTGAAATTAGTAAAAAAAATGAAAGTGTATTTAGGCTGAGGGATTTTTTAATTTTTTTTTATAAAAGTCTTCTCTTTTCTGATGCTTCTAATGGCAAATAATTTTTCTAGATTTTCCTCACTTTTGCCTTATCTTCATATTTTTAACTTCTGGATTGCTTGCATGTTTAGGACTCTCTCCAAATCCGATTACAGAGTGTCTGCTCTGTTTTGATGCATGCAGTGTTGCAAAACAGATTCTCTTGATTAACAACAACCCTGGGATGGGTCAGGACATGTCTGCACTCACTTTGGGGAGTTGACTGCCATTGTTGAGGTTGGAGACTCCCTGAGGGAGAGGGAGCTCCCCATGAGCTTTGCCAGGGGCAGCGACTGGCAGTCATGGCTGTCCCTCTGCCACAGATAAGAGTAGGGCATCTGGGGATTACCAGGGCAGCCCTCGTTCTGGGAATTGTGAGCCTTCATGGGGATGGGAACAGACCAAAGCCAGGCCAGGACATGGGCCTGCTGGTAGGGGATCAGGATGATGGCTGAGCAAAGGAATATCTGCGACATGGTAGGGGTGAGAGTTCAGGTGGGCAATGTTCACAGAAGCTTCAGCTTGAAGGCATCTCCTACAGTAGGAGATGAGAGCCTCTCTGAGGCTCCCTAGAAGAGATATTTGGGAAAGTACTCAGTGAAATGCCTTCTATTGCTTTCTGTCAAGGTGACCAGCAACACTCTCTCTAGTCTGATGCTGAACCCAAACAGCTGTACTCCAGAGAGGAAGGGACTCAGGGCCATGACACTGACCCACATTTGTAGCAAAATTAAACCATCATGTTTTTACAAGTAGGCTGACCACAGAGCAGCTGAAATCAGAATTTCCAGATGATCGAATGAGTTTAAGAGGACTGCAGCCTCTAATGACTGCATTAAAAAAGAAGCCTTCCAAAGCAGTAAGAGCCTAAATAATATACAAACTCCACAGTATCAAATACGTAAATATATAAAACTCTATTTAGCACTCACCACAAGCTAATTTAGAACAATTTACCATAAAGCTGATAAACAAGGTCAGAAGCAATTTACAAGGACTTGAGTGTGAACTGCAAGCCATGTATATGACTGAAAAGGTGAAGCAAACTGCCTGAGGTATTAGGTGTAGCTAATAGATCAAAGAAAGATACCATGCGAGATGAGATAAACAGAAATAATCTCTGGCCTGGTGAAAAAAGTGTTCAGAGAAGGCAATAGATATGCTTGCTACATGTGGAACAAGGATGAGAGATGTGGAAGGACTTTTCTAAGCAGACCCTCACTTTCTCATTTCCAGTGATCAAAACAATGTGTGGATGCCAGGAATTTCTTACACATTGTAAAGGGGAAAAAAGTGCTTGTGTTACTAGCTAAAATCTCAGAGGCAGAGTTTAAATCTAGTGTCCCAAAGGCTATAAATGTAGAACAGTATTATAGAAACTTTGTGAGTGTCACAAAGAGAAGTATGTTGGAAAAAAATCTGAATTTAGGGTGCTTTGTCTAAGATGGGACAGATAGTATCATCTATGCAATCTGGAGATGCCAGAAATGAACTCACAAAACTGAAGTTGAACAAAGGGCAAAAAGGCCATGCAGAACATTGTAAAAACCCTGCCATCAGTAGTTTCAGGGAAAAAAAAAAGGGAAAAATCATCCTCTGTCTGACAATCTGAATCAAAAGCAATCAGGAAATGCAGGTACTCACCAATCACTAAAGTGCAGTGGAACAGTGAAAAAGACCTTTTGACAGGTAAATGCTTCAACCTCATCTACAAGAACTTAGTAACCTCACATCAAGCTCTTCCACCCTTCCTCAATGCCAAGTATCATTCACCACTACAAATAAAGCATGATTCTTTGTAGGTCAGAATGGTAGAATGGGAATCTGAATGATTTGTGATGCTGAAACAAAGAGCACTTTATGCTAGTCACCAGTGGAAATACTGTTCAAGTAATCATGGTTTGTTACAAGAAAAATCAGGTGAGATGAAATTGGTCAGATTTAAATGTAAGCTTTTCAAAGTTAGATGGCTATTGTTAGTGACTTACTGGAGGTGTCTTTACAGATGTTATAGAAAAGCAGGCATCTCCAGAGGGTGATTCTTTCAACTATTTTAGACACTGATGTTAGAGCAGATTTATTACTTTGTGATAATGCCAATTCTTCTTCATTGACTCTAGAAGGAAACTGTGTGATGACTGTAGACTAAAATTAATGACTTTTAGATGCTCTAAACTTAGTGAGATGAATCCTTCATTAGATTAGCCAAATAAAAGAATAGGAAATTTATCCTCCCCCTCTGCACATAAGACGAGTAAATGGATTAGCCAGACAATCACTAAGTGAAAACAACAAAATCTTCAGGAAAGGTCTTTGAAAAGAAATGTGACACTTTTCTTAAGAAGTCATGAAAAATTAAGATTTTTCTTTTACTACATGTCCTCTCAAAGCTTTCAAAGTTTTCTTCTTTTTTTTTTTTCCCTTTTTTGTTTTGTTTTGGGGCTTGGTGGGGACAACATTTGTCTCATGAACTTATGATGCTTTACATGTGACAGCAGTATTGATACTAATATTGCTCATTCAAGAATTAGCGTTTGTCCTGGTCACATAATTTAAGGGTGGTGCAAGAAGATTGTCTAGATGTTTGAGTGCATATATTTCTGTATTTGTCTATAAATTGTCTGTAGTAATGTTTTTAATTGGCTTATCAATTTAAAGCAAATCTGACAATGTTTTTCTTTTATATTTATATAGCTAAATTAAAAAAAAAAGGCTAGAATTCAATCCCTTGCTTCAAAACCAGATGACCCTGACTCATATATACAGTGTCAATAAATAACCCTATAAAGATCAGATCTGTGTAGCAGGGAGATCTAGTCGGAGCGATGCAAACCAGAGCCTTTGGGAGACCTAGCATTTGACTAATCAGTGATCCAATACTGGAACTTATTCCCAGAAGCTTCTTTTAATTACCTGAAGTTCCTACTGGTTTTATGAAATGAACCATCTGTTGGAGGAAAGGCCTAAATAAATGCTTTTAATGACAGAAGACTTTCAACACAAACTTTAAAAGCTGGAAAGTAACAGGATATAAGCCTTCAAATTTTTTTTTTCTCATAGTAATGCTTGGTTTATTTGATGACTGATCATGTTTTCTGCACACATCTTAGGCTTATTTAGTTTATTAGCCTTTCTCACTTTCAGTGAAATACTAATAAAAAATAAATATGCTTTGGTAATAATGTGGTGTAACTTTATTTGCATCTCACATTTTTGTTCACAGTGAGGTGTATTTTATCTGAATATTCACTCAGATTTCAGATGGGACAAACTGTTTTAAAGTACCATAATTTTCATCCACACATCTCAAAATACTTTTCAAGGGATAAAATTATTATCAGTTTGGCTAAACTTTTCATACTGAGAGTTTATGTGACGTCCAGAATTAATAATGCCAGCAACAACATCAAGGCATCTAAGTAAAAGTAAATCCACTGGGAGAAACACATTGGAGTCCATATGATCTATCCAGTGACTGTCTCTTCAACATCAGAAATGCCGGGAGTGGCTTGCTATGGATGTGTCTAAGAATGCATTTGTGCATGTGTATGAATGCTATGTAGTACAATAACAAATAAATATTATGCATGCATGACATTAATTGTCATCTTGTAAGTAATTTCAGACACACATACATTGAAGCCTTTTTGTGGATTTGAGTCTGCTTTTGTGGGTTTTATTCAAACCCTTAGCATATGCTGCACACAGGGGGTTTTTTTGTAGCTTAGTGTGCTAGAGTCAGTGCTAAAGCTTCTTATAAAACAAAGAATCAAACCAGAAATGCCTAGGGAGAGGAACAACAGCCAGAAGGTGAGACAAAGACAGAATATGAGAAGTAATCTCAGCTGGCAGGTCCAGCCAGCCACAACAGAGTGATAGTGTGGAAATTTGTTGAGAGAGATTTTCAGGACGCCACTGTCCACACAGAAAACAGGGTACACATTATGCGGTTCAAAGCACAGACCTCTACATTACTGCTGCTCTCAAATGCCAGTGCATGGTAGAAATAGTTTACCCTCATATAATTTATGCTTATGTCTATGCCATTTTTATATACTTAAAATTGGTTGAAAGGGAAGGATTGTGCTTTTAAACATTTTCAAATTGGTAAATAAATCTAGCATTCTAGTTAGTGACATAAGTTACCATAATTTGTTTGACATGAGCTTTCAAGAGTGAGAGGTGAGATATTTTCACAGTAATATTTTCATTTGACCAAGTGGAGGCTGTATAAAATGTAAACCAAACTGAGTGAGAAATAACTGATAGCTGATTTCAGCAGTGGATGTTGTGCATATGTCATTGTTCAGAATTCCATGAAGCTGCTGGACCAAACTGTTCTTGGATCTACTTCAATTTGCAGAGGTGTATGTACTTATTCTGTGCACTTTGGCCCACCTCCTAAAGGCAGACTGGAGCCTAAATTCATTGAAAGAAATGGAAGCTAGATGCACAAACACCTTTGAGAACCTAGCCTTTTCTAATTATATCCTATGAAAACTCTGAAGTTATAATCATACTAGAGAATTGAACAATGCCAGGCAACATTCCCAGGTACTGAAAAAGTTTATACTGTTACATTTTTAATGTAGCTACTGGCATGATTTTATCCTGTGCCAAAAGTTTCTCGGCTGTAGCTCATGAGTCTGCATGGAAGTGGGATCATTCCCAGCATGTAGTTTGAATACAGGCACTTTGTTCAGTTATGTAAGAGTTTATTGGTAAGGACATAGTGTCTTTCAAGCCAACCGTCCACAGAGCCAGAAAAAGTAATCCTGCACATGTTTCATAGACACAGCCTAAACAGCTCTGGGAGGGGTTAAAAACCAAGAAAGACAGGAAAGCAAGAAAGACTGGGAAAAACCATGTGCACCCCATGATAAATCTTTAGTGGCAAAATACAAATCCACTCAAATTCATTATTTAGTTTGAAATGACCATCCGCTACCTTACAGACACTTGGGTGATAACAATGGAAGTGTGTATGTTATTCAGGAGGGCACTGAAACATGGTGATATATTTTGGAAATGACAGGGTCAGGGGGAATACCACACAATACTGTGCATGGCAAAATCTTTTTGGATAAAAATTAGTTGCACTGCTGAATCTTATTGACTATTCTGTGTACAAATGCTGTGATACACTACAGAAAACATGTCTAATAATAATTCATATTATTCATATACTTCATCTGTAATGGCAAAAAACCAGTCCATGCTGGTTTCATTTTTTCCTCTTTGTATTTCAATACTAGCATAGACCCTATTAAAACCTGTTCTTTACTCTTGAAGTACACTGAAGAATATAAACCTTATGTTATTTTTCTAGAGTTTTTATAGCATGTTCTTTTGTATTGCTTTGATCATTTGTTGTTTGATGAACTTAAAAGTAGTTTTAGATGTATGTGATTGGTTTTACTGAGATTGATTGAGTGGTTCATCTTTACCTTTTTTATAACATTGCACATAGAATAAACATATGGCATGTTTATTGCCAGATTTAGTTATGTTCTTTTGTTTTGTTTTGGTTGGTTGGTTTTCTATTTTCAGATACATCCTTGGTACAGGTAGAAATTTCTAAACCAATGAAATTGGGAAAAATTGACTTCTACTACAACATTCCTCCAATTTTTTTTTCAGAATTTGAGAAATTAAAGGTATGATCCCACTAAAATTAACATCAGAGATTTCATTTATGTTAGACCCCTGCATAGGGAAATTTTTTTGGTGTAATAATCCATCACTAAGCATAATTTCGCAACAAAATGTTTTACATGGACATTGTACTTTGGAAACAGGTTTTAAAACTCTTTGAAAACAAAAATCCTCTAGGTAGAGAGGTTAAAAAACATGTCACTTTCTGCTTTTTCATTTAGGAAAGGGTTTGTAAGACCGAGATGTCTGCCAAAGAAATTGCAGGATCCTCTAAAGACTGTCGTAAGAAAATACTTTTACCTATTTTGTTTTCAAGAATTCCAAGTGTTATTCTAAAGTTTCAAAATATCTGCATGTTTTATCACTAATTTCTTAAGAACATGTTACATTAAAATATTGTTTTAGCATGTGTGTTTAAGTAATCTTTTTAAATTCAAATAGATTTGCCTGCTTCTACTACCAATAATCTTTCAGTGGTTAGACTGACAAGTCCCTAAGATCAATACATTTTTAGAAAGTTTACTGAATTCTTTTCACTAGGGGTCTTTAAACATGAGCAGTATCATGGTTTTTTCCTTCTCCTTTGTTACGCTTTTCTTTTCAAAGATATTCACAGAACATATATTTTTCTTCACAAGGATTGCTTTTACTATGATTTCTAAGGAAAAGTCTCTCCCTGGCTATTCACAATGTTTTAAGATCATTTTGACAGTTTACTTGAAACTACAATAGGTCAAAGATTTCCATGATACAGGCCTCTTCCTTGCTCAGGTGGTTAATAAAGCCTATTTGCATGGTAGATAGCCAGATAAAATTAGGTTTCACAGTAAACTGAAGTAATGACAGTTCTGCATGCTGTTCTGCACCCTGTGACTTCTATTCCTGTTTGACTTCAATCACTTTATCTTTTACATTTATACAAAACGTTTATGAGGAAGAAGTCTATACCTTTGTGATAACTGGCTTTACAAACTGTTTTCTCAATGTGCCATTGTAGGGATCTATTAGCTGTTCCACCATTTATGTGCTGTTGTCTGCTTAACAGATTTTCTATTGTCTTCTATCTTTTGCAAAGAATAAGAAGCAATACAGGATACCAATGTTGAAACAAAAAAAAAAGCTTTTATGTCCAATTGCTGTCCTCCAGATTCCAGGAAAAGTCATTTAACTTTCTGTGTTTAATGTGGTGATGACCCAGGAGCTTGGTGAGCCTGGCAGCCTTGGCAGGCATCCTTGACAGCTTGTCAAGCCTGAGGCTACTGCATGTTGTCTTTCCTCTCAATAATTAATAATTAATTAGAAGTCATGTTTTTTTAATGATGGGCTGATTTAAATGTACTGGTTTTGGGGGGGTTGTATTTTTTTAAAACATTCATTTTTTGAAAGCAGGAAGGACAAGTAGGATGAATGATGTACATGCCTTCAAACAAATCAGACAAAATCACTGGAGGAATAAAGGCCTACCATAGACACACACTTGTCTGCATATATAAGGATGCATTTGGACAGAATGAATCTAGTCCCTACTGGCCAAACACAAGTGACTAAACACTTTTTTGCAGGCCCAGAAAATCAAACACAGCCTGAAGCACCTCATTTATGGATTTCCCATGCATACAAAGCACAAATCCCAAAGCTGGTTTTTTTTTCCTTAATCACTTGGTATGTTCTGTGGAATGTAGGTAAATTATGGCCCTAATTTTCAGACACTACCAGGAACCACAGAAGAGAGGAGAGAAAAGAAAAGGATGATCTTGTTAATTGATGTGATTTCGGTTTTCTCCTGGTATGCTTCATTTCCATGTATATTTTGTATTACATATTATTATTTTAGATTTCATTAAACATTACATACTATGTACTGTGTACTGTATACTGTATATTATCTCTATTTCTACTTTGTATAGTTTCCCATACATTTCATTTAGCCTTTTATTCTCTTCTTGCAGAGGTCCAAGTTCAGTGAAGGTTCCTGATGTTGCTGAACTACAAGCAGAAGTCCACAATTGCGCCTTGAAGGAGAATCTCCATCCTTAAACTGAACATCTGTGTTCCACACCCAGTGCCAAAGGAACACCTTTCAGAACAAGAGGTGAGTCAAAAAATTCTCAACAGGGAAATCTTGAGGGAATCTCTAATTGAAGTCCCTTCCTTTGTAGAAATTAGATGCTTTGTTTCCAAACCTGTCTCCCTATATTCAGGACTCAGAAAATAATCCTACAAAGGGGTATCTGTATGTTTCACCAAGATTCAGTGTCAGCTTGGTTTTCAGGAACAGTTCATCCACAGAGAAACAGAAGTTCTCCAGGGTTGTTATTGTTCCCTTGTGTGTAGATGATAAAATACCAACAGAGGAGAAGTGATTTCACAGTATGCGTAACAGCAGCATGACAGCTCCATACCCAGCTGCAGTCCTTGTTATACTAAGCCTCCCTGAGTGAAATTGTATTTAGTCTACTAAATGCAATTCTGTTTCTATTGTTCTTGGGAAAAAATAAAAATCGTCAGTATTAATATTAACTTTCAGACAGCAATATATTTTGGTAACTATTTAACATTTGTGAAAGTTCTATTTAACTCATATTAATAAATAGCACTACATACATACACGTCCTCTTCCACACCTTCAGACTTGCCAACAGTGTCAGCAATATATACCTAAAGGGTGACCCAACAGCAAACAGAGGCATTTTCACAAATTTATAAACTGTAACTTGAGAATAGCTGTGTTAATCATCAGGAAATGTTCTAACAGAAAAGTTAAACATGGGAGTAGAAGTATTGTCTTTTAGGTTATTTTGGTTCTTCTCTTACTATTATTGAGTGTAAACATCATCAGATTAGGATGGTGTAGGAGTTGTGATCTCTTAGTTCTTTGGAGAGGCATCCTACAAAAAGAGGAAAATGTATCTACACAACAGTATTATCTAGTTTTTCTCATTATTTGAATTCCGTTGTGGAATTCCATTTGGGGACAAACACTCAGTTGATGAATTGAGATTTCTGAGGCAAATTAATTCCTTGTAGGACCATCTAGCTTATTTACCACCTCATACAGAAATAAATCTCAAGATCTATCTGAATTCCAGTTGTTTCCTCTTAAAGAATTTAAGGTGTCAGTTTCCAATATCTTCTTAAAGTCACTATTTGGTGAAATGATGTTACAACAGTGAAGATCATAGAAATACCATTTTCTGACAAAAAGATAGGAATAGATCTTGACAGGTTGACTGCCTTATTTCTGTCCAAAGCCAGTAGCAACTGTGCCAGTGTTGTTCTGGTCAGTTGCTTTTATCAATCTGTTCCCAAAACTTCCAGTGATGTGGATCAGACACTGAGTTTAGATGATCTATTTACATCTTCACTATTCTTACTGCTAGGAGAGATTTCTGTTTATGTGTGTGCAGCCTAAATCTGCCTTTCCCATAATTGTCACAGTTGTTTTAAAAAAAAATATCAAAACCTCTCAGATAAAATGCTTTCCTACATCTCTAGCCAACATTATCTAGAACTTCCTGAAAATCTGTGGGATATTATTTTAAAAATTTTAGCGCTTGTATTTTTATGTGTGCTTGAGTCTGTAATACATGGATTATGTAACTGCATACATTGGATTATGTAACTGCATGCATAATGATCTTGTACACATGCTATATATTATATTACGTGCACAATAAATTTCAGTGCAAAATAATAATAAAATAAACACAGATTTTACAACCCAAGGGGTAAGTAATATCTGGCTGGTTAATTAATTGAACAGTAATCCAGGAGGAAATGTATTCCAGCGGAGACAGTAGAACACTCCCTTTCCAATTGATCATATTTAGTTAAGAGGATTGGCAGTAGTTTTCAATTCACTCAGGTGCTGCTTTGGGCAGGGTCTGCGTTACTTAATCTAATAGTTCTTTTTCGGCTTTGATGTTGATAAAGACCCCTGAAACTCATCTTCCTTAATTGTATTATAATAGAAAGAGTGCCCTAGGGACAATAACAAGGAAGGAACCCCAAAAGACTGAATTCATTTGCTGCAATTGAATGTGTTAGGCTATGTGATAAAACCTCATCTGTACACCCACTGAGAGAGACAATTACAGGTGGAGATCTGTGAAATATTTTGCCAGGCTACTCCCAGGCCCATCACAGGAGCCATCAGCCAATCAAAAAAACCTGTTTCTACAGAGGATCACAAGTGCTCAATGGCAGATGTGGGAAATCCAAATTAAAGACTCAGAGGAACAGATAGCCTGTCTGGGCTCTTCCCAGGGCTGCCTCAGAAGACACTCAAGCCCAGTGTCCGCTGTGAAATCCATCAATACATGTGAACAGACAGCCATTCAGACTGAGGGAAATCACTGCCTAGAAGTATGGGTCACATTCTGGACTACAGGGGAAGAGCATTTTGGGATCTCACAGGACTTCTTATGTGATGTTTAGAGGAGAAGACAAAGGTAGGAAAAGGGGTTGATTTAGTTAGTCTGGGGAGGAATAAGCATTGGAAAATAAATGGATGGAAAGAGAGAAATGTTTTGTCACATGACAATAATTTGCAGGTCAGTAAACTTGTCTTCATGGGATCAATGCAGTCTGTCCTGTCTTCTTATTAAACTCCACTTCTAACTTGTTTTCTTGGTGAGGGACCCTGATGCACATGAGTGGACAAGTTCTGAGTGTCAGCTGCAGTAGGACCTCCAGTCACAGGGTTCTGTGAATACAGTAGCTGGAGAAAATATGCACGAGCAAAGGAGTTTCTGGAGCTAGGCTAATGGGTTGAATCTGGCCATTGGCTGAATATCCACCTTGCCATCTCTCACTCTCCTCTCCCACAAGATGTGGAGAAAATGAAAGGAAGGTGAGAAGTCTTGAGGACTGAAATAATGAAAGTTTAACAAGGAAAGCAAAAGATGCATGTGTAAGCAAATCAACAGGAATTAATTCACTGCTTCCCATGAGCACGCATGTGTCCAGCCAGTTCCTAGAAGTCAGGACCTCAGAATACCTAATGGTCACTTGGGAAGTCAAATGAACTCTCTTCTTTCTTCTTTCTTTGTGGTCTTTATTGCTGAGTGTGGTGTCATATGGTATGGAATGACCATGGGTCATATGACATAGGATTACATATGCATGTGTTCAGTTTAAGCCAGCTGTCCTCACACTGTCTTTATTTAACATTTAACATTTTTAGTGTCTCTCCAACTAGTAGAAATCTACTTGTGTTTTAAAACGTAGGTCTGGTAATTCAGAATTAAAGAGAAGGTAAAAATAAACATTGGAACACAAAGTTGGCAACATCAAGCGATACCCAATTAACATAAGTCTAATGCTAACATCAAAGTCAACATTTTCATTTGGACAAATGGAATTAAAGCTCTACTTTCTGTAATCTCAACCAAATCTGAGATTTGCCAGACTAGCTAGCTAGCCAGCCATCAGCACAAAGTGCACGCCAAAACAGTTTCAATAGAAAGACAATTAGATTCTTTGGACTGGGAAGTCTACGACTTCCTCGTGAGGGCAAGAGGAGAGGCAGGCACTGATCTCTTCTCTATGGTGACCAGAGACAGAACCCAAGGGAATGGCTTGAAGTTG
Organism: Neopelma chrysocephalum; assembly: GCF_003984885.1. Classification (NCBI taxonomy): domain Eukaryota; kingdom Metazoa; phylum Chordata; class Aves; order Passeriformes; family Pipridae; genus Neopelma; species Neopelma chrysocephalum. The sequence goes on along the minus strand of NW_020897694.1, from coordinate 4,137,176 downwards.
TGTCAGGGGACGTTTAGGTTGGATATTAGAAAAAGGTTCTTCAAGCAGAGGGTGGCTGGGTGCTGGAACAGGCTCCCCAGAGAAGTAGTCACAACACCAAGCCTTGCAGAGTTCAAGAAGCATTTGGACAATGCTCTCAGGCACATGGTGTGACTCTTGGGGGTGTCCTGTGCAGGGCTGAGTTGGACTTGATGATCACTGTGGATCCCTTTCAACTAAAAATATTTTGTGATTCTGTAATTCTCCAGCATACAAATGTGGAAAGACATCTGTCTGAAGTACCTCACCAAAATTACTTCGTAGTACCAAATACTGCCTTCACTTAATCTAGAAATCTGATATAAGGCTACCCTGACTGAAATCAAGCCAACTGAGCAGAACATCACGGTGCTGCCTGAGGAAGCCTTATATGGAGAAGGAATAGAGTGTAAAGTGGGAATAGGCTTCCCATACAAGACACTGAGCTTAAATGTCCCAAGATTAATAATTTGTAGAAAAGCAAGAATGGAGAACATCCAGTTTCTCATTTGGCTTTTCTGCCTCTCCTCTTCTAAATATATGATTCTTGACTTTGATAGAAAGGGGAAGAAAAGAAGAAAGTTCTGCTCCACCATTCTGAAACCCGAGGGATTCCCATACTCTCCGCCATGCTAAAACAAGACTTCACTGGTTGACACAGCGTGTCTGTAAGTAGTGTACAAATGTGATAAAAAAAAGGCTCATTAAAAAGGTGAAAGGACATGACTAAAAAAAAAAAAAACAACAAAAAAACCAACAAAAAAACCCCAAAAAACAAACAAAAAAACAAACAAAAAAACAACAACACCAAAAAACAAAACAAAACAAAACAAAACAAACAAACAAACAAAAAAAAAAAAAAAAACCACCAGGTATAAGGTTTTAGCAACAAGAGTAAGCCAGTACCTGGCAGATCAGTTAGTGTGTCAGTAGCAACAAACTAGTAGGCACAATACTAATAAAAGGCACAAGAGGACCCAGAACTCTGTGTGTCATGCCATCAGTTCTCTGGGTTGTGCTGGATATTGATCATAAATAAATAATTGTTCCATTCTGCTGTTGATTAAAATGTTAGTAAAAGTACAAAGTTACAGGAGCAGAATCTAAAATCATAGCATAGCTATGAAAAATCCATAAGGGGTCAAAATATTTTTTCCTCACGCTTACTTCTTCCTAGATTAATACAACCTTCTTTTCATGCAGAATTTCAAGAGGATAACATGTCTGAAAGATAGTATTTTAATTTTCCACCTACAAGTGACAAAATGTTTTTCTTGAGCACTTATATTATATATTTTTTTTTTCAATTTCTGTAGTATAAGAGGAAATGTACAGCAAAGTTTATATAAATCATACATAAGTTTACTTATATAAAAATTTTAAGGAGGTAAAAATCTCTTTCTTTCTCAGTAGTGAGTCTCTGGACCAGATTTAGTGTCTACTTTACTTCCTTTTACAAGTAGCAAAAAATTATAAAGATACGGAAGATTTTTTTGGTTTTGTTCCTAAGTACTGAAGTACTTTTATTTTCTCTCTCTCATGTTTCAGAATATCTTCCCTACAAAGCAAGTTCCTATGGCTTTTGTTTCAATGAACAAATGGCAGGTTGATCCTCTTAAAGTCTGTTCAGAGGTTTTACATGAAACTGTAGAGCATTATACTGAAACCACCTGGACGTTATGTGAGGTGATAAGATCCAGCTGCGAGGTGACAATAAGTAGCTGGTAGATCATGACATATTAAAATTAAGCCCCTTCTGAGACAACACAAAAATAGTAGCTCACGTTGCTGTTTTTTAGCATGATTTATTAGCTTTTGTGTAGAGAAGCACCTGTGTGCTTAAAGAAGTTTTGAATGAACACTAACTTACGTCAGCTCACTTTGTATAATTTGTTATTAAAAAAAAATCCTACTATAGCAATTAAATCCATGAACCTAAATAAAATAAGCATTTTGAAAATGGAAATAATACAAAATTACTTTTATTAAAAAATAAATAATATGTCGATACGTAAATTGAATTTTTGGGAAAAAAGGTTTCTGAATAAATATTCATTACATAAATAGCCTGTGACCAGAGTATCTGAGTGCTAATTTAATAAGGAAAGAAAAAAATAGTACGAATTCACAATGTTCACAATATAAAAACTGAAATTCAAACTTCTTGTCATTGTGTGGGGAACACAGATTTTTTTCCAGTCAAAAATGAAAGGCATTTTTTGTGTTGTTTTGACTGAGGCAAAAGAAAAAAAAAAAACCCAAACAACAAAACATCTACCTTCTAAGTTTTCCTTGAATAAAGTAAAAGGAGGATACTTTCCTAGAGAAAAAAAAAAATCAATTATTTAAAGCTTTTTTGGGGAGTGGAGGGTGGGGGGTGGTGTTTGCTTCTCTAAAAGTTTTCAAGAAAATGATATATCACCAAACCCATGAAAAAACTAAAGGATGCTGTAAATTGAATTCCTTTAATAAAAATTTTCTCTGTATCCAGTAGTGTTAGGGGAAAAGAGATAATTCACTACAATGTCTTCTTGATCTCTCTTTTCTCTTCTTCTCTGTTATACATATTAACATCACAGCTACATCTCAGTTCTCCAAGACTTTGACCACTTGCCTCTGATTCCTGTACTCCTCAGCCTTTTCAAACCCAAATGTGTACCAAAATGTGGTCTGGAGTTTGAGGTGAGGAACAGCTACTGAGGTCTAAGTCTCATGTTGCTTTGTCATATGAGCTGGTAGAGTGCATTTCTGGTGCATGGTTACTCATTCTTCTTCTTTACCCAGCTATGGGATAGCTGGGATTTGAGATCCACTTAGCAGCAATCAATGAATTGCAAAATAGTGACTGCAGCTTGCTGGATGAGAGATAAAAGGAGCTTTGGCTGGGAACACAGAAAAGAAAGGGAACTGTTGCCAGCGGCCTTCAAGGAAATTGAGCTTTAAAAACATGAAAACACTAAATGAACCACATCATTATTACCTGGGGAAAGAGGAAGTAAAAAATCACAGAACAGGAGGCTACAACAAAGAAGGAACATTTTAGATTTGTTTTTTTATTTACGTGCATGTGATTTTTTTGGCATCTTTGCGAGGCCTGAGTAGGACATGGAAAGAGATAGAATAAACTGGGATTCAGCTGAAATACTAACTGGAATTTAGAGAAAACACCAAAAGAAAGGTGTTGTAGCATTTCATTGGTTGAACCTGTGTTCCTTTATGGGTTCATTGGACTGTAAATTTGTTCATTTTACAATAGTGGAGAAGACAATTTTTTTTCTGTCTTTTGAGAAAGAAAGAGTACTTACTTCTCCAGTAAGTATTGACCTCTCAGTTTATCTATCTTGACGATGTTACAAAAAAAAAAAAAAAGAAAGGGAAAAAAAAAGAAAGGGGAAAAAAAAAAAGAAAGAAAAAAACCAAAACAGCTTTAGCAGCAATCTTTAAAATCTAAGTAGACTCCAGGTAATCATAATGACTGACAAATTTACATGAAAGCCAGCAACCTTTGCATTCATTTACAGCATTTCTCCCCTACCATTTTAATCTTAGCACACATAACAGTTGTTATGAACATGTTCTTCTTATCCCATAATCTATTTCTGATAATAATTTTTTTAAGCTTCATATTATTTCAATCAGAAAATTAATTAATTGGGCTTTTCTGATATATATAACCCTTAATTCAAGTCTTTATTTATTGAACAACATGCTGAAATCACCCCAAAATATATGATTTGTATGTCCTGAAGATCCTCTACCTTATAGAATAATTGTAACATGAATTTTCTAAAAGCTTCACTGTCATACCATTTTTTGTGTGTTTGAAGAAATTATGTGAATTATCAAGTAAAAGACATTACCAACAAAAATCAAATAGGTAAGAATATAGGTCTTTTTCTCTGGAAAAGTCCTATGCTACAACTCTATGACTGTCATTCTCATTCATACAGTCTTTCAAAAAAATCTATAAAGAAGGAGGAAGAAATTTTGCTATGACAAAATATGTTGTACAAAAAATGTAATTAATTCTATGTAGTGGTTGATCAAATGCATTAATTAACATAAGAAACCCCCCAAACTGAGGGAGAACTTTCACATCACCATAGAAGATATAAGGCAAAATTCCTCTTTCTAATTTTTCTGAATTATATTCAGATTATTTAATGTTAAACACAGTGTGAAAAAAAAATCAAACTATAAAGAAACATATTAACTTTGCTACCAAGAAAACAAGAAATTTACTAGAATGCTTGACATTAAGTCAAGCTCAGATCATATTATTTCTCTATAAACATGAATTATGCGGGGAGAGGGGGGAAGAGAAAAGAAAATCTAGAGTATTATAATACTTATGTGACTGCAAGAATGGTATTCACATCTAGAGCATGAACATTTTCAGTCATAGCATTTGTCTAACTGTCTAAGTCATTATAGTCTGTGGAGATTTAACTTGTGTAACAAATTCTAAAGACTTGACTTTGTTCCCTCAGCATAGGCATCTAGTGCTATTTAAAGTGACCTGTGACATCCACTGTCCAGCTGATGCACTGGGACTTGAGCCTTCTGTATGTTCTATGTCAGCTGTGATGGCTATTATGACATACCCTGTCTGTGACAGCCTAGGGTAGTGTAGTCAAATATCATTAGACAGTTCAATTTATCTTTAGGTGTCTACTCTCTTGATTCAAACAGAAATATTAAACATCAGGACCATACTGACAAACAATATGGTGACATGAACATGTATACATACAACTCTTAAAATATAGATATGCCACCCCTCTGAGCAAGGGGGAAAGGGTGAGCATGCACCCTTTAAGTATGATACTTAAAATGATACATGCAATAAATACTTTAAAAAACGTTGCTTAAAACCAAAAAAAATCTGATTATGTTTTCACTAATCTACTGTTCTGAAAATACTTGTAGCAGATTTAGAAATTTCACACAGATGTGTATAAATACAAAGCTGTAACCCTATATAAGCAGATGTACTTTGTTTATTGTCCTATGCTTCCTCACCTCATACCCACATTCACAACAGAATAACAGCCTATTATAAAACCAAAGACTAGCAGAAGGGTAGCAGCTGAATTCCTATTTCTCAATATTTTTGCAATCAGTAGTATGTTTATCTTACACCCTAGTACCTATGGGGAAAGATATCCAATGGTTGGAATGCTCTTTTTTCCTCAGCTGGAAAATTACAACATATGTTGCATAGATCCCTTTGTAGAACAGGATTCCAGCTGGTATCCAGAAAAGATGCCACAATAAATAAATTATTAAATTGTCCACCCTTAGGTGTGCTCATCTAATGATGCCAGAGAGTATGTCATTGTAAATACCAAATAGTACAAGACATTTGCCTGCAAGTGAGTCCTGGCAGGGAAATCATACCTGGGCAGATGAATAATACAGGGAGAAATGTGTGAAAATATTTCTAAAGGGCAAGGTAAATTCACACTTTGCTATTTGTAATGTTCCTTATACCACATTTGCAACCAACTAGAGAGATAAAATTTCAAATTATTAGGAACTGGGGAAACCTTTGAAATACTGTATTCATTTTTAGATAGATCAGTATTAGATGGATGAGTTGCATCTAAAGCAGCTAAAACTCAAACCTAAAATAAAGTTTATGGGAAAGTTTTAAGCTAAAGATGGAGGAAAATACAACAGGTGTCCAAGAGTGAAGTAGTAAAATCTCTGCAGTATTACAAACCCTGACAGAACAGAAGTCAGTAACATTGAGGAAGGTAACAGATAGGATCAATCCCTATATATAAGATTTTATTGAAGCAAAGCCATAAAAAACTGACAACCAGAACAGAGCCAAATGTACAAGTGATTCTATATGGATTATAGAAATGTAAAGAATTAGCTAGCCAAGATGAAAATCCTGACTTTAAATAAGAGTATTTTCCTACTAAGGATTGAAGAATATGATGGAGGTCAGATAACCACAGCAGCACCATATCTTGGATGCTAGCAGACAATTTTCATCAGGAAAGGTATAAGAAGTTGTACATGTGGAGGAGGGCACTATATGTTAAAAGGAAGACAAGAAATACACAGAGCAAAATAACTACTGACAATGAAAATAAAATTTGTTTGTATAGAAATCCTGTGCCCAGATAGAATTGTCTAACAGTAAGGCTGTGCTATTAGCACCTTGGGACACTTAGATATGAAATACAGGAGAAAATTTTTTCATGTGTAAGTATATGCTATACTTACATATAGATAGATATGCTATATCTATTAAATTTCATTAATGAAATTAAATAACATATGCCTTGTTGTTATCAGATTATTTGCTGTATATGGAATTCCAGAAAGCTTTCTGCAAAGATTCTTGAAAAAGTCACTACTCTGTTACATAGTAACAAAAGGAGGTTGTACAGATGGCTTAAAGACTGCATAAAAGAGGCAAAAATGGACTAAATATATCATTCAGTCTGCTGGGTTCAAGCATAGGAGAATAAATAGTGACATTTCAGAGTAATTTCTGCAAAGACTTGTGCTGGTCAATATATTCAGAAGATGAATAGTTAGGTGATAAAGCTTACTGATGATGTGCTATTACTGAGAGTTATAACAAAACAAGTCTGTGTAAAAAGAGCTGCGGATGGGTCTTGCACTGCTAAGTGTCTGTTAAATATTACGGCAAACAAAATTCTGTGCTGACAGGTGAAAAAATACATGTGAGGATGAACAACAGAAATTGCATGCACACAATTATTTGTAGTCGTTTCATATCCTTTTACTAGAAAAAAATGGAAAGCAGAGTAATACCACGGTAATTTGAACAGCCTGATTTATCTCCTTTCTTCTTATACAAAGTGATGATGACTGCATCTTGAAGGTCTGATAGTAGTTTGCCTAGTTCCCAGCAGTGCACCACAAACTCATGAAATTTAGCATGGAGTGCTTGGCCCATATGCTTCCAGACTTCAGGTGGAATTCCATCAACCCCAGCTGCCTTGCCAGTTTTCACCTGCTGTATGACCTTAAGAGTTTCTCCCATAGTAGGAGCAGTATCCAATTCGTACTTTACCAGTTGTTGTGTGATGGACTGAATTGCTGAGTCTTGGACTACACAGTTGGTTCTGAAAAGAGTCTGAAAGTGTTCAGACCATCGATTCAGAATGAAGATTTTATCTGTCAGAAGCATTTGACCATCAGCGCTGAGTAGAGGGCTTTGGACCTGGTATGTGGGTCTGCATGCTGTTTTCAGGGCCTCATAGAATCCTCTGTAATCACCCGTATCTGCGCATAATTGAATTTTTCCTGCTAGATTGATCCACCACTTGTTCTGGATGTCACAGAGTTTCTGTTGGAGTTTGCTGCATGCAAGACGAAAAGCTGCTTTTCTTACATGACAAGATGGCAGTGTAAGGTGTGCTTGGTGAGTAGTTCTCTTCTTTACCAAAATTTCCTGGATCTCTTGATTGTTTTCATCAAATCAGTCCTTGTTCTTCTTGAAGGAGAACCCTAAGGATTCTTCAGAGGACTACAGGATGCTATTTTTAATATGTTGCCAAAGTGATTTAGGAGAGGGACCCATGGAATGATCTTCAAGCCTAATTTGAAGGTTTGCCTGAAAGCTGTCTCTCACTTTAACTGATGGAAGATCGTTATCTTGGAACCTCCTACTTGGAATACCACCCCTTTTAGGTCTGAACTTAGGATTGAAGTTAAGTTTACAGTGCACCAGTCAATGGTCTGTTTGGTATTCTGCACTAGGCATCGCGTGGGTGTGATGAACATATTGTTCTATCCAGTGGAAAGCAGATTTCCAGATCTAGGAATGAATTACTTAAAACCAGTTTTTTTAGTCAACCAGTCCATTTATTATTCTCTGCTGAGAACTTCATGTGATAGTTTGCTATAATATAATACTAGTAAAAGTAATCTTTTTACCATTTAATACAATGATGTTTTATCTGATTGTTTTACAGCTGATTGGATGCTGTGCTATACTTAAAGAACACAGGTGCCCACATATCTCCATAGTGCTGTGGAGATATACTCCATATCTCCCATATCTGATCATAATTCAAACCCAAAATTGCTAACTAAATCAAGAAACTTCTAAAATATTTATTTCAAAAATCAGTGAAAAAACATGGTGTCCCGGTTTCAGTTAGGGTGGAGTTAATTTCTTCTCAGTAGCTATTATGTGCTGCAGTCAAGATGAGAAGATACAACAGCCAAAGGGGTTCAAACAGATAGCTCTGAGCAGCTATCCCAATTTATTGGGGGTGGCTAGCTCTATTTATAGTGTCTGGTAGGAAGGTTATGGAAAGCAGAGAGGAGCATAGAACTGACAGGGGTGACAACCAATCAGGAAAGGAAGGAGGGAACATAGGATCAGCAGGGATCAATGAGGGAAACCTCTGCAATGCTGTAAACCTTAACCAATGAAAAAATAGGGGATAAACGTGAGGGGAAAAATACAATAAAATCCGGTAAAAACTGGGGTACAACAGATATGAAATTTGCATTAACAATTCTGATCTATCTTTGTCAATTCAACAGTCTCTGCCTTAATAAAACAATGCTGTGTGTCTTCAAAGCATATCTTCATATGCAGTTGCCTCAGCCATAACCTGCAGACGCTTTTTCCATTCGATAAACTCCTCCCTCTCTTCATCCATGCGTTCTGCAATTGTAGTGCTGTGTTTTGGATTCAGAATGAGAACAGTGTTGATAACCCACTGATGTTTTAGTTTATTGTTAAGTTGTGTTTATCCTAAGTTGAGGACTTTTTTTTTCTTGTCTAATGCTCTGAAAGAAACTGTGAGAGACCATAGCTGGGACACATGATCAGAACTGGCCAAAGGGATATTCCACACCATAGAACATTGTGGCCAGTATATAAACTGAGGGGAGTTACCTGGAAGAGAAGTTGATCCGGTTTGGGAGGGTGTGTCTAGTATCAGTAAGTGGGTGGTAAGCACTTGTTTTTCGTTTTTTATTATCATTATCATTATTGTTATCTTTTACCTTTACTACTGTCTTTTACTTCATTTTCAATTATTAAACTGTTCTTATCTCAACCTACAAGTTTTACTTTGATTCTCCTCCCCATTCCACTGGGGTGGTGGAGGGGAGAAAAGGAAGTTGAACAAGTGTCTGCGTGATGCTTAATTTCCAGTTGGGTTTAAAACAAAACACACAGTATAGTTATCACTATATCTAAGATGTCACTCACTTCAAAATGTTCCTGCTTCTTATAAGTTTACAAGTACTTTATGAATGTGTCTAGCTCCTAAAAGGCTTAATGACTGTCATAGGGATAGTGAGTATGATCTTTCATATTTACCAAGTTATTCAAAACAGGAGAGAGATATTGAACAATTACCATGGCTACAAGTTCAAATATTACCACTCAAATGAAGAGTTCAAACAAAAAATTTAATTTTTCTGGAATTATTAATGAATATCCATGCAGTATGCAGGCTAATATTACATTTAAAATAACAACAACAACAATAGCATTGCAATCTAAGCTATTATTTTAAATGTCCTGAAATCCCACATGCCTCATGCAGAAGTCAGAAGAATCAAATTCTCAATTAGAAAAGGCTTAACAATAGATTGAAAGATGACATTAAAGTTGAAAATGTCATGAGTTATCCTCCATTCCCCTGATCTACTTCTTGAAAAACAAAAATTTAATCAAACAACCCCCCTGCCAACACCACAAAAACAAAAGCCACATGAAAACGCAAAATTAAAATTGAGTAATGTGGAATTCATGAAGGTAATAAAAGATACCAAGTGAAGGTGAAAAATAGAGTACAGATAGTTTAGGCAAGTCAGTCATAGTCACAGGGGAGGGGGCAATTGGACACATTTAGATCACAGACAGGGTCAATATCTCAATCCTGGTCAGGGAAGACTGAGGCGTACTGGAACTACATACAACCCAATATCTTCTATTGGTTGAGGTACTACACATTACTTAATTCCTATTTCAAATTCCATTTAAACGTAACAAAGAATTTCTTTTAGTTGAGGATGATCAAGCATAGGAAAAGGTTTCTTAGACAAATCATGGAGTTTTCAACCAAAATTTCCATTCAAATAGTGACTGGACTCAGCACTGAGCACCCTGCTCTAACTGACCCTGCTCTGAGCAAGGAGGTTAGGCTAGCTGATCTCAGGAGGTCCTTCACAACCTCAACCATTCTGTCATTCTGTGCAGTTTTAAGGGCTCTCCAAGGAAAGAAATTGTGGGTGCTGCAGTCCTTGCCTTCAAAAAAGGCTGTGATAAAATATGCTGGTTCTGGATAGGTGTCGTGGTTTGAGATTGGCCCCCCCCTCAAGAAGAGGGGGGCTCAGAGGTGATTGGGTGCCAGGGCAGTGTTCCCTGAAGAGCCAATCACCACTCATGTTGTTCGCTTCTGCTCAAAATCATATATACACAGCCCACCGGAAGCTGTTGGTGAGAGTTCTGCTGTTGGTGTCTGCTGCGTGTAGGTGTGGAAGGCCAGGGGGTGGCTGGGCTCCTTCTTCCCCCTCCGGGGGGGAGAGTGGAGCCCTGTGGCCCCCCCAGCTCTGCCTAGCCCAGAGCAGAGTTAGAGGCAGCATTTTGAGTGTGTGCAGTGAGGGAAGAGACTCACAGCACCTGAACCTGACCTGAGGTAAGAGAAGAGAGGCAGGCTTTTGTAGCCAAGCCCTCTTCCCCCTCCTTTCCTACAGCTAAGCTGTGGAGGGGGGCTTTTCCTTTCCCTCCGCTGGAAAGTGGAGGAGAGGCTCAGCATTGAAACTGAGCCAAGTGGACGGGCCGTGGAGGTAGGCCCGGCGCTCGGGAGAAAGAGTCCCAAGCGAAATTGGAGACGGACCCCCCAGAGAGAGAGAGAGAGGGGGGCCCGGAGGATGTCTCTGCCACGCAGGACAACCGAAAACCTGAGGAGAAATCCACATGCCAGGACGTGGACACTTGATAAGCAGAACCACACTGCAGCAGCCTATGAATCGAGAGAGAGAGAGATCACACTGCAGCAGGAGAGCAAGGACTCAGAGCTATCTTCCTGGACTTCATGAGGAGGAGAGACTACAACAAAACAACTGGAACTTGGTGAGGGGGGAGTGTTCAGGCCCAGAACACTCCCACAGAGGGACTGGTTACTTTCCAGCCTTGAAAAGGCTCTTTCCTGGACTAAACTTAAAGGAGGGGCTTGAAAGGACTGATTGATAGAGATGTAATATATATATAGTTGTCTTTAGTTTGTATAGTATTAATTGTGTAAATAAATGTATATACTTCCCCTTCCCCTATAGAAGCCTCTGGCCTGAAAGTTTCTCTTCGGTGTTGGCATAAATTGTGGGAGGGGGTGGAGAAGCCTGAAAATTGGATTTTTTTAGATTTCTAACGTGGCTCAAACTGCCACACTAGGATAAAGTTTTTTTCTTCATAGCAGCCCATATGGGTCTGTGTTTTGGATTTGTTCTGGAAATAGTGTTGATAACATAAGGATGTTTTAGTTATTGCTGGACAGTGTTTACACAGTGTCAAGGTATTTTCTGTGAATTAAGCAAAAGTTTTCTGTATCTTTCATTTAAAATAGACAAATTCTGTGGAAGTCACATTTAGGTTTTTAAGATGTCTTCTGGAATTTAATAAAAATTGCTGCTAGTTAGTCATTCACTCTCTTGACACATCATTGGGGTTACAGGGAATTCTTAATGATAGTTAATGTTTTTGTAGCACTAGAAAGCTAGCAATGTCTGTTCTTCTGTCTTTACCATCCATATCCATTTGAATGGATTCCTTCACATAATTTATGTCTTCAAAACAGAAAACATAAAACAGACTATTTGTTGTGTGAAAGATATCTGAGACACACATTTATGTTCCTAATCAGAAAAAGAAAAAAAGAAAAAAAAAGAGGGAAAAAACAAACAAACAAACACAAACAAACAAAACCACAAACAAACAAACAAAACAACAACAACAACAAAAACAAAACAACAACAACAAAACAAACAAAAAACAGAACCCCCAAAAAACCTAACCAAAAACACCCAGATAAACAAACCAAGTCTTGAAGTTCACTATATATTTACTGTATGTAAAATGCTGTTTTGTTTTGGGGTTTTTTTGACTAGTATCATGACTAAAACAATCTTCTATCTACCATGCCCTTTACAGGACATTTTACCATGAAAGATCTCTGTGAATGACAAGACACCTTCTCATCTAGATGTAGTATTGAACTCTTTAACAAGAGATCCAGAGAACATCCCCTGTTTGGATCAGAGATGTTGAAATGCAGAACAGAAAAAAAAGGGGAAAAAAAGGTTTTATTTTTAATTTTAAATACCTTTTCAACAACTGTCCCTCTATAAATCTCTGTGAAAATATAAAACATAAATAAAAAATGTAAGCTATAAAACATATGTTTAGAAACACTTTGTAGTATTTTTCAAGTCATTAACTTATATATAGATAGCACACTGATTTCTGGACAAAAAATATATTACTGCAAGAGTACAGTGATTAAAACTGTAAATACAAGTGAAAATCTGTGTCTCTGCATAGCAGACATATAATATTTGGCCACACTACTAGTGTAGAAGTAATACACTGCTACTAGTCTGTTTTGTCTTCTTCTAGAACATAAATACTTCCTACGTTTCATAAACCGACAAACAGTATAAAAATTAAACAGACATTTTCATATTAACATTTGCAGGAATGAAATTTTCTGCTCTAATGCCGATATTTACATGGAACATAATTAATACTTTCAGAGAAGTAGCAAGGAGTCTTATAGAAACTTAGTTCATGACTGTATTAATATATTTAATTGGGTGCTTCATTGGTAAAATGAAGAGACAATAATCAGACATGGGAGACCTGAAAAAGGACGAGAGATTTCCTCGGATTCCCAGAATACCTAATAAGACTTCTAGTGTCAGAAAAGTGAGAGATCTTACAATGGAGTATGCAGAAAATTAAGGATTACTCAGTGGTTTTGCATAACAGCTAGGATGCCATTTCTCAGCAACATAGAGAAGATGCAGGCAATGAGACACAAAGAAATTAGACTTTGACCAAATAAACTTTATTCTAAAAATTTTAGTTGTTTTATTAGATTAGATACTGTATTGGGTCTAGTTGAGCTGGAGTCCAACCCTCACTGTTCTGTGCTTTGCATTGGTAGCTAGAAGGGTGTTGATAACACACCAGTGTTCTGGCTACTGCTGAGCACAGCATCAGCACTGTAACATTCCTTCTGGGAGGGAACACAAGTAGGCCAGCTGACCCAAACTAAACAAAGGGATATTCCATACCATATGATGTTAGCTCAGATATGAAAGCTAAGGAAAGGAGTAGGAAGAGGGGCATTTTTTGTCTCCCATGGCTACCTGCTAAGAAGGCAGCGTTGCTGAAGCCCTTCTTGGGAAAGTGGCCAGCCATCGCTGCTGCTGGGAAGTAGAGAATAAACATTGTGGGTTTTTTTCACTTTGCTTTTGTGCATGCAAGCTTTTGCTTTGCTTTTGCCTTAATAAACTGCCTTATCCCAACCCACTAATTGTTTCCCATCTTACTTTCTCCCCTTTACAACTGAGAAGGGGAGTGATACAGCAGCTGGGTGGGCAGCTGGCATCCAGCCACGGTCAACCCACCACAGATATCTGTGTAAATTAAACTCTGAAGTTTGTTTAATTGTTGTTATAACTATTAATGGAAATCTTAAGAAGCTTGAATTTTGTGGAGAGGGCACTGAGACATCAGAATGAAATAGCTATGGAAATTTTAACCTAAAGTTATTGAATAAGTCCACTGTGAAAAAGAAGAGAAAGACTGGAACTAAGTTAGTCAACAGAATGTATTAAGATGGCAAGGATTAAGTCCTGCTCTAGAGGAAATTTTTCTCTCATCTTTCATGAACACTCAGCTAACCTTAACATTTCATTGTTCTAGGGCTAGTTGGAGGTGCTTCCTTCTAATATCCACTAGACCTGCAATTAAAGCGCTCAATGGTGATATGGAGTGTGTACATGCAAATTAAGTATTTAATGGGATAAAGAGATGGATGGTAACTATCTTCAGTGGCTGTTCATCTGCACACTTATATGCAGTATGTAACAAGTTTCTAACAAAGGCACGTGTTTCTAAACAAAAGTGAACATTTTTCAAAGGATTAGTACAGATCAATCCATATTAAATCACAACGTATCTGGTGATCTAAGTGAGCCCTTTAGAAAGATCAGATATGGAGAGAGATCCCTGCTCACAAAGACAAATGAAAGGGATGGAAAGTGGAAAGACTCCTTCATAAATAAGTAGGTAATGGTAAAATTCCTTTAAAACTATCTCTGAAGTTGCAGATATTTTAAAATGAAAATGGATAATATTTTTGAGCATGTAATTTTTTTTTTTAATAGATTTTTAATTTGATGCTGTGTTCAGGATAAATGATGAACACCTAGAAATTATACATGCTGATTTTTTTAAAAATCATTTTTTATGATGATATACTCTATCATGAGTAACCTTTCCCTCACACCAATAAAACCAGTCAATACATTTTTTTGTTTTCTTTAAATTGCGTATTTGAGCTCAACAAGAACTCAGTAAACAATTTAGAATTATCTTTCTGAATAATCTGCTGTTAGTCTCCATTATCTTGAGGGTATTAAAAAAAAGGAAAAAAAAAGAGAGATAAGAGAAACACATATATTTAATTCCGTTTAAATCTTCTTATGTTGTTTACATATCCTTATAGTGCAGGATGACTCCTGAAATATGAGCAGGAATCAACTATGGACACAACTAACAGCAAATATTCCTGGTTGCCACAGTTTCCATCTCAATACTATTGCATTGTGAACACATTAATCAGAAGAAATTTGAGGGGAGATATTTCACCACAAATCTGAAAGCATCAGTGTTTTTACACTTGTGCTGCAGGAATTACCTTTTTGGGCAGCACTTCACTCCTACAGCAATTAGTTCTGCAGGATAGTACTAACTACAAGTTAGCAGAGAAACAGTGAAGTATGAGACAGCTCTAGCTTTATGCGGGGATGTATGAATTAGTATTGATAAAGAGCATATATTCCTACCCCTGTGGAATTGAGAAAAAGAAGAATATATTCTGATTATTGGATTCACTTTGATGTTTAGATCTGCATTTGGATCTACAGAGGTAAACACTGTACCTTAGTGGGGGTTAATTACTATGTCCTGCTCTAAATGGGAGTTTTCTCTGTCCTAATAAAATTGAGAAGGATATGTCTGTTCTGTGTGTCCTGAGAATATGTTATCAATATTTTTCCTCATGGTTCAGTATTGCAACTTATAAATGCTGAAAAAGAGTTGTCCCCTATCAAAAGAATATTTATACATAATATTTTGATAACTCCCTGATCTCTAATAGATGCTAAAATTTACCAGTGAAACTAAACATTTTGCTTTTAAAGTTCTGGCTCTGTGTATACATATAATTTTCTAAAATTCAATGTTATTGGACACCTGAATGGTAAAAAAATTGAATATTTTTTGGACATAAATTTTTTTCTGATCTGATTCCATGGTCTGTTTGAATAGGCCAATGGACTCAGAGCAATCCTACCCCTCTCAAGAAGATAAATATTTTGGGTTTTGTTTTTTGTCGCCCCAATCTGGGACCATAATTTGCTACACTGAATAATTAGAAGGGGGATTAAATCAGTAGGAAAAGGTTAAGGTATAAATGTCTTCAGCTGGAATTGCTATCAGAGAAATAGTACTATAAGGCTGTATCAGAAGTTTTTAGTGTTAATTATTTTTTGAGACTAATGTACTTAAAGAAGAATCTAATGGAGCATAAGCAGTTCTGAAGTGCATTTCCAAATTTAGTTTTGACTTCTTTTAAAGGGAGAGGGAACAAAGAGTTTAATCTGGATCAAATGGTTAGCTTTCTTATAGAAAATATCAGCTGACTGGGCCATAATACTTATTTTCAATCTATATTTAATTATCTGTTACAAACAGCTTGTACATAGAATGTGTAGCATAGTATTCTGATGATCACAGACCTAAAGTGATTACAAATGTCCGTACAGCCAATAGACCCATTTTTACTTATCATCTGGGGGTGCAGGTTTCTTTTTTTTTCATCTGAAATGGTAGAAAGATCTGAAGTTTGTTCTATCAAAAGTCAAACTGCAGAGTCTTTTAATGGAAGTGAGGATGATGGCAAATTACAGTTTCAAGAACATTTTCCTTTTCTTTCACTGTCGGCTTGGACCACCAGGAGGAATCAGTGATACTAACAAGTGCTTGAAAAACAAGCATATATTTAATTTTTGTACACTGAAATAACTGGTAATAGAAAAGGTGGTAGCACAAAGAGAGAATTTTGATTACAACCTTTTTTAGAATCTGCATATTAAAAGATCAAAGACAAATCAATGCATAGGCTGTGACTAAACACCAGAATACATTCAGATATATTCTGTAAATTTCCTCAGGAGATACTTATCTGTCTGTAGGACTAAGAGGCATCTATAGAAATAGAGCTATAATGACATTTCCAGAGACTGAAGAGCTCAGTGGCCACAGACAGACAAAACAGGTGGAAGGGAACAGAAATCAATATCAAGTAGAAAACAAAAGCCTTAGGAAAACCATTAGTAGACTAGTAAATACCACACAGCACCATTCTAAAACTTACCTAAAGAACTGCTAATAGAACTCAAATCTGACCATGAGCATATTCCTACTTCAAAAATAAATTCTGCCTTTTCTGATTGCTTTCTATTTTTCTTATGTTGAAGAGGCAAGAGGGAAATATGCTGCAGAATATACCCATATAATTGCCTGTTCTGATTAAGAAGTACAATATGTTGTGTATTGAGATCTCACATGCTGGCATCTTTACCTGTATGACATGACTTTGTTTAAGAGTAGATGCTTACTATTTCCAAATGAAATGTTCATCTTTAGATTTTGAGTCTACCCATGTATGTATGGGTGTTTTGTGTGTTATGTTGGGCCACATACTTAAAGGTGAAAAAGTAGTGTCTTTAAGGTTATAGATTCAATACTTAAAAGTGGGGGTCAAAAACTTAAACGATCCCAGATACGGGGTGGAAAACTGGAATACTTTATTGAACATGTGCTTCACAATATAAGGGTCTTGGGGGGCAGGACATGTTAATGAGAAGGACGAGCTATGTTAGTTAAGGAATTACACAAGTTTTACTGCAGTTTACCCAATAGGTTAATATTTCCCTCAACCAGGATTACATGCAAGGAAAGGGATTAAAGGGCCTAGACATGGTTTGATACAGTCATCTCGAAAGTCCTTTCTTGTTTCTGCTGCAAGAGCCAGGCTAATCAATATAGCTAAATATTAATAGGTCTTGTGACGGAGTGTCCTCAGAGCGAGGAGTTTCTCCCAGCTCCTGCTGTCCACAGCCTGCTGCATAATCTCATCAGCTCCTTCTCTGCTGATATTATATTTTTGGGATCCAACACTTAAAGGTGAAAAAGTAGTGACTTTTGAAAAATAAGCCCTATCTAATGCTTTTTATTTTGGATAAGTGAAAATTTTCTGCTACATGCAGGTACTGTAGTTGCCTTCCTCTTGCTTTCAGCACAGTAATAATCTTGTAAGAGAAAAGGGGTGATTGTATTCAGAGGGTTATACATCTATAGGTATGTTATGTACATCTATAAAATCAATATTGTGACTGACCCCTGCTGAGAAATTCATCTGCACTAAAAAGCAGAGAGATAAAAAAATCAAATGTAAATGCAACAGAAATTTCTTAGGAAGACCAAGTTTATTGCTGAAAGCAGCAACATTACAGTATATAAAGGTCTCTTGGTTATAGTTCTGGAAGATTTTCCTTCCCAATGAACTATTTGAACCTTTAAGGACCATTTGACACCATCAATCATAACATTGTTTCAGTGGGATTACTGTCTATTGTGATCACTGTCTGTTGTGGGCATGGTGGTCAAGGATCCTGGGGATGGTCACTCTGCTGTATCTCTTGTATAGAGCGTAGCACTCTTGTGTGACTGTTCTCATTTAGATTCATGTATAATGAGAAATGTTTGTATATTTCATAATAGTGCCTTATTTTTTTTCTAACATGTTTTATTCTTTTCACAGAGAAATTAAATATTTTTTTCATATGCTAACAAGCTTGTAAGCCAAAGTTCACAGAGGAATCTGGTAGCCTATACTATGATTTGTCTGCTCTCTACTTTCACGGCTACAGTCTCTGCCTTGCAGCCGACTTTGTTCTTCCTGGGAGACCATGTATGATACGTGTGTTAAGGTTGCCTACAGGCTGGCTAGGACTGGGAGTTGTGACTTAATAAAATGTTCACTCTAGTCTAACCTCTCAGTTTTTTGGTAGCAAAAATAAGTGGATTACAGTAATCTTATGCAAGAAGTTATGATTTTTTTTTTAAATGTAAAAAAGAATGAATGTTGTCTTTTTGAATAGTGTCTTTAACAGTAAGCAAATGAAAGATGTTGGCAGGAAACAAAAATCACAATTTATTGCTAGCAATTCAAGGCCAGGGAAGAAAAACATGGAAGTGCGACATTGAAAATATTGGTCTGAATATATCTAAGTAATTAAGCTGACCCTACTGCTTTGGGAAGACTGAAAATTATAAACAATAGGATTTAAGTCATGAAAAAGCAAACAGACTATAAGTATTGGTATTTTTTTTTATTTTGCCTTTTTAATCATAACATCTCGTTGGTCCTTCTCATATTTTTTAACATGAGGCATTGATGATCAATAGCAAGGTCTCCAGAGAAGTAACCTTACAAACATCTGAAAGGCTTCCTTGTCATTGCAAATATTTAGACAGTATCATTGCACTTGATTTCAGAGATGGCTCAGTGCCAACAAGCTTTGAAAAATCTCATGCCATGACTGTTGCAGTAAGAAGGACTTCATTTTAGAATTTCAGAGGTTGTTTCCATATAGATATATTTTCTTGTGTGCTTCTTTCAATTTCCTATTTTTTCCCCCTCTTCTCCAATTCCTTTCTCTTTGGCTTCTGACCTAAGACTGAAATCAATTGTATCCTGCAGCATATGGCACTAGCACAACGAGATGAAACAGATTATCCACCCCTGACCAAACTAAAGAGAACCAGGAAGGGAAAGACACCTGCCAAATTCATCCGGATGGTATCCCAGACCAGGGAAGCAGGCCAGGGCCCAGAGCTGCACCTGTTACGCCAGTGTGTCTACTTAAGGTTTGCAGTTATACTTGACCTATAGTGACCTCAGTAGAGAGTAAATAGAAAGTGCATTTCTGACTCTTTCTCATTCTATTTTTCCATTGTATCTCTTCTTAAACAAAAATAACTCTCAAAATAAAATGTCTATAATCAATGGATGAATTTTATCCTTTTAGTGGTAGTGTTTAATAAATGAAACTGAGGTTAATTCTCTTAAACAAACACAGTGTTTCGTAAACATATTTTGTGTGTGCGTGTTTTCAAGATCTACTCCAGTTTAAATATTTTTTATTTTATTTTATTTTAATTTTATGTAAAGACAGAATGAGTTAATGCTTTTACTGTGCTGGGTCCACTCAGCTCATCAAATAACAGTATATTCAGCAACTACTTTCCCTCTTTTTTTTTGTCTGCTTGGTAAAGATGAGTAGGAGGTGAAGATGGTAAAAAACGAGTGTCATTTTTTAGTGTATGTGTTAGGAAATGATCTGAAAGTTAATAGATCTGGAGAGCTTGAGGGTTCACATTTGACCTGCTTATAGTTATTGGTTCAGGCCTTTTACAGTCATGTAGTTGTTGAAATTCAACAGTTATTCTCAGTTTCTAGTAGAGTCAGCATCTATTTTTTCACCTACCAATTTAATCATAGGTTTTTGGGAGTCTGGATCCATAAAGAGACTTAAGTATCACAATGCTGACTATTGCAGAAAACTTTTAGTCTTCCTGCTAACCGATGGAATCCACAGCCCGAAGTGAAATTTACAAGCGCCTCTATGCAAGACAGAGAGAATTAGGTACACAAAAACTGACTTTACAGAAACTAGTATTTTCAGTAGAAGACTGTCTAATCCACCGTTTTAAAGCACATATTTTGTATGTGTCTTTATTCCTTTCAGAATTTGACATCTTCCTTTACTCAGACATTTATCTGTGAATTTTATCTTACGTTGCTAGTTCATGCATAATTTGTCTTAGCTTCATCTGAGATAAAATCTGAGAAAGAGGAAGAAGTGGATGGGTAGAAAAGTGAATCTTCTTCGGCAGCTAGAGACATGTAGCGGCTAAATGGCTAGAGACATGGTTGTAAGGTACATAGTCTAAATCAGGCTCTTATTTGTTTCGGTCAGCTTTCATTCCAGGACTCATCTCTTACTCAAAGGACCAGTTATGAAAGTATTATGTGATGAGATTCTATCATGCTGAAGCTTTGCCAATACATTAAACAGTTTATCATGTCACTGTGAAAGTAGCAAGACTGTTAACTGGTGACCAGGACACTATCTTCTGAATCCCAAACCCTATTACTTGCTCCAATACTTGTTAATTTTATGCACTGTAGCATGACTTCAAAAGAACATTTCAAAAAGGACTAAAGTTCAAATAAATTTAGTTCTTCAAAGGAAGAGAAAATCCTAGGATACTGAGAAGAATAAAGTGAAAGGTGAGAGCTGAACTCATAAATGAGCTAAGAACTACATGAACCAGGGAAATTTCAATAAAATGTTACAATAAACAGTTTTCAAAAATAGCTACTGGCCTTTGCACATGGATATATAAAGAGGTCAGAGTACTGAAGTACCTTTTACAGAATAGACACAGAGGGAGATAACTGTAGTGGAATTTGAAGACAGACATAATTGTTACTAGAGCTGTGTGTCTATTAATGAGAAAGTATACAAAGAAACATGGCACAGAACATGTACCTCATTCAATCATTAAAAGACAACAAGCAGATATTGATAGGCCTTTAAGTAAGTACAAACAATTTGATAAGAGGTTAATTAAAGTAACTGAACAGTCAAGAATTAATTAATTCTCACATTTCAATGTTTTAGGTACTCGTAGGAGAGAAAGGAAGGGATATTATAGAAAAAACTTGAGGCAAACCTTGGCAGATCACCTAGAAAACCCTTGATATACCCATTCCACTCCTTTCTCATTAGTCACTTAATTTAGTTATCAAGCCCTGAATAAAAGACGACGTCTAGTATCAAACACAAAGGAGCCAGTTTGTGACTCAGAGATCTGAAACTTGCCTTATTGTAGCTTGTTGGTTTTAAAAGAATCTCAGTGACTCTAAATTGTCATTTTAGATCTTTAGATTTGTAGGAATGAAGACTGAAGGAAGAAAAATCTGTCTAATAATTTAATTACCATTACTGCAATGAGGGATTCCTGTGTAGTCCTCAATAGGACCACACAAAACAATAATCTTCTAAAATCAACTGTAGTTAAAGGCCACAGTGAAGGCACTCATGACAGATTGTGGCACATTAGGCTGCAAAAATATATCCTTAATAATTCAAGTGCAAGACATTGTTCCTCGGTTGATCCAGGCTACCTGTAACCTTCAATAGCTTGAATGTCTAAAACAACTTAGCCTAGGTCTTCCACTTATCTTGGGCAAAGTACTTACCTTCTGCAATTATGCCTTTTCTTATGAACATGAATAAAGAACCAACTTGTCTCTAAAACGAAAAGTTTACTTTTTGATGAAGAAAGGACTACCTCTACTTAACTCTTCTCAAGGAGGTCCCTCAGTTTTATTAAGTTAGAAAATGGACAGAATAACCAACATCTATAAATACTTTAGTGTGAGATTACCTACAGAGATTTTCTAGCCTTCCAACAGATTTTTCTCCATCCTGCTGAAGAAGGCTCACAGTTACACTGGAGTCCTGCCATTCAAACTTAGCTGACAGTTAAAGAAGCGACTCCATTTTTCTCATCTACTACAACTCTGTGATACTTTCCATGTCTGCTGAGACAACCCAGCTCATCCTCAGTCTGAAACTTTCTTCTAGATTTTCTTTGGTTTTTGATCTCCTAATGTTTTTCCATTATCAGTGTTTTCCCCTTTGAAAATCAGGCATATGCCACTCAGTTTCATTATTTGTTTCTCGTGTTCTAGAAGGATGATTAAAATAAGCCATGAGGGGAGATGGGGCCTTTCTTAATGAAAACACATCTTCTTCACCATTGATTGAATGACCTAACAAGACTACTGCTGGAGCCTATTCCTTCCTTAAAAGTTAGTTCACTCAGCCCGATAGAAGTAGAGACCAGCTTTCCAGTTCTGTGATCTATTGCAGATGTCTCAGTTTTCCCTATGGAGGAAACACAGACACAATTCTATGTAGTATTATCATGATTCATAGTCATGCATATACTAATGTTCTAATAGAACATCTGCAGCTACAAATACAAGTATGCTCCTACACATCTAATGTACACTTTCATACATCTCATGTGTTTATAGTTTTCCTTTAAATAGAGTTTAAGTTGCCTCTACTGCAGTAATACCAGTAAATTGTTAGACATATAATATACCATGTTAAATCTATATTGATACTTGCAGTTTTTCAACACACCTCTCAGGTTCTTGTATACGAAAACAAGAAGGAATAATTTTTAAACCATAGAGGAATGATTTTTAGGCAATTACATAATGTCTGTGGCTTTCATCGAGTAGTAGTATAAAAAAATAAAAATATTAAAGCAATTAATGTGGATGTTACAGCTGCCAGAGTCTTTAGAGAACAAAGTATTTTTAAGTTGCCTGAATGTTTACATAATAAATTTCTGCTTCTGTTCTCTGAAGCATCTGCACAGTCACATTATCTTTTGGTTAAAAAAAGGTTTTGTAAGAACTTGAGCTTTGCTCAAGACAAAAATACACAATTTACCATTGCTGCTCTAAAGCCATTAAGAACTTTACAATCTCAAGTGCTTTCTAAAGTTAGAAAGCGCCTTATCCTCTTTATGATTCTTCATCCTCTGAGACTGGTACAGTACAAAGATAACTCCTGAACATATGACTGTTTTTATATCCAGAACCATCTCCAGCATCGAAGGTGTATATTTCACTTGTAAGTATATTTACTTGTTAGTAAAACATGCTAACAAAAGTTGAATGAAGTTGTCTGGGGACCAAAATGCTTCATTATTGCTTACTTAATTGCCACTACACTGTATGCACAGGGCAGAAAGTGCTCCAGATTCTTTATGCAGTTGATGTAAAAAGATCCATCTTATGTGATGACAGGTCATTGCAGTTTTGACTGTTACTATTGCAAATAGACACACACCAATATGTAAAAGAATATTTTATTGTTACAAGTAAATTACAAGTGAAGAATTGTCAGAATGAAGATTTCTTGGTTAGATGTTGAATCTCTGAGTGAGTCTTTGGCCACTAAACTGCACCTCTCAGGCTAATCACTTACTGGGAGGATTGGGGGGCAAATATGGTCCACCTATCGCACCACCTCACTGCTGAATTTAGATCTAAGTGATAGCAAGGTCTTGCCTGAAGCTAGGCCTTGTGTGTCTGACAGAAAATGCAAAGGTATGCCACTAGGTAGCAGAAAACAAAATGAGACTCCATGAGGTCTTATTCATGAGAACAGAGTTACCTGACTTAAATGTATTTCAGGAGTGCCTCTTTGCTGCAGTTTAGTCAGAATGGAAGATGGTGCCTTAGTTTCAGTGGGATGCTGCACTGAGACTTTTCACTTTAAAGCTGTCCTGCTTCGGGAGCCTGCAGAAGCTCTACAGATAAAGCTATATAAGGCTGACATTTTCTGAATACAGTCCTTAATGATCACACTAGATGTCTCTGAAGTCATTTATGATCTGAAAGCTGAAAAAACACCACGTTAAGGGAAAAGGTAAAAAGCTGTAATGAACATAAGAGACACCCAAAAATTCACATTCTGCATTTCTTGCAAGAAAGTTGTTGTCTGTGATCCCAAAGAACTGTGTTATGTCAGCTTATCTGAGTAATTTTACCAACAAAATAACAGAGCTAGTTTTGCCAATTTAAATTCCATCTCACATTCTATTACCTTCTCAATATATAAACAAACACAAAGATGAAGGCCAGTTATTTTGTGAATCCTATTTTGCAAATACATTGCTTGGACTGCAACTGCCTCTTGGAAAAAAAAAGCAAAGAAAGGAGAACAGGAGAAATGTAAAAGTAATGCTTACATCTCTATTTCTAAAACATTTCTAAAAGACAGAATTAGGGCAAAGACATGGGTAAAAATATTTATGCTCACTGTAGCCGTGATATAAGAGAATAGTTCTTTGGATATCCAAATGAAATGAAAAGAGAATTTGAAGAAGGAAGAGGGGGGGGGGGCAGTGATTTTTAAAGAGCTGATAAAAGAATATGGGAATAGTAGATCTTAACTAAATGATTCATGGGGAACACTGAAGTCCTGATGTAGGCTTTATCAGCTGGTGAATCATTTGTGGCAGATTTTTGCAGATACATTTCTTTCAACAATGGAAAGTATTATGTCAGGAAAAACATTTGAATTGTACTACTCATGATTTTATTAGCTTCTCTTCAGTTTCTGTATTTCTTATTGTTTTCTTACCCTGTACTTTTTCAGAGTGTTGTGCTGAGACAGATGGGTATGTTTCCTCTTAAGTATGTTTTTCATCCTCAAAGACTTGTTTGGTTTGGTTTGGTTTGGTTTGGTTTGGTTTGTCTGCCTGAGAGCAGCAAAAGAAACAACTTGTATTTGAGCACAGAGCAATAATAAGACCATTGTACTGTTAGATGTAGTGTTTTTAAGGACATGATGCTGCTGCACTTTTGTGATATTTGGAACCATACCCTAGAAAAGGCAATTCTGAATTTTTAGCTGAGAATAACTTTGCAAAAATCAAAATTGAAAAAAGGGGATCATCTGACACAAAGATGTATTAAAAGTATGCATGTCATAAGTCTTAATGACACTAAAAGGACAATGTTTCAAAGAAATTTTCATATAACAATATATCTTTCAATGTCATATTACTATGTCAGCAGCAGCATCAGTGAAATTTACTTCATATCAGCTCTTTCAGATGTCAGATTTATCTTCACTCGTCAGTAAAGGGGGAAACTGTCTTTTTCATCCCACCTCTCCACACGTATCTGCAACTCTCTGTGGGCTTCCTTCTATTTTGTAACTGCTGAAAATGACACTTCGTTGCTTGCTGATTTCTATACAGGATGTGTAGAGGATTTGAACAAAACAACATCAACATTTTGGTTCACAGCAGCATAGAAGTTCTGAAGTGATTTCCCTGGTCATACTACAAAAAGCATGTTTGTTTGAAACATACAAAGAGTATTCATGGCAAGTGCAACCAAGATTTGTTCTGGAGGAAAGTAAACAGAGTTCTCCGTTCCAGTCACTTAACAAATGCGCATCAGAGATTCAGAAGGACCTGAAACAGCTGCTCCACACTATCATGAGTTTCTTCAGCACACATTCATTTTTATCTTTTTCTTCTATTTGTAGTTCATTAATATCTTACACATTCTGTCTCCCTCTATTTTATTTTTGTCCCTTTATTATAGCTATCTTTTGCAAAGATTCGACAAGATTCTATCCTAGATGGATTCCTGAAGAAATGACTGAGCTCATTCCTAAGGAAGAGGCAGCATCAAAAGCCTATGCATCAGTATGACAACCTTGTGGAAGTATCTAACTGCTGATGAGTGAAAAGACAGCAGGCAAACAATGCCTCAATTTTTATCAGAAGATGAAGACTGTTTACGAAGACTCAGCAGAATCACCACACTTTGGGTGTGATGCAGAAGGTGTTCATTGGTTACAGAGCTCTTGAGTTGATCTTCACGGAAGAAGGTACCACCAGGACTGCTGTCTGACTGCATGTTCTCACCTGAGGTCTTGGGATCTCCATATAGGAAAGTTTTAGGAGCTTATCTAGCACTGCAATATTGTTCTCATTTCTCATCGAGGACAAAAGCACATCTACAGATACCTTTCCTGCTTGCTCCCTGCCACAAATTGTATCAGGAACTCCCTGTGTGAGCACTCTAGTTTCCAGCCTGAAAGGAAATTGTGATGTTCTGTACCTGTCATTATTACATGAGCAGTGGGAGGAAGGAATGACAGCCCTGGTGTCAGAGTTGCAGAGAGATGACACACAGCACTGAATCATAAAGGCTGTTTTGTCTTTAAAAGCTGTTCTGAGGCTATGAGCTGTGAAGGAATATTCTGCCTGGCATTTAGGTATGTCAAAAAACACCTGCCCAGCCTGTGTCCTGTGTGAATCTAATTCAGCCCCAGTACTAAACAAGCCATAGTGCTGCATTCACCACAGACTCCTCTAAAGAACTATGCACATGGTTCCTTCCCTTTTTTAAAAGCAGTATGTTATGAGCTGATTATATGATAAAAAAGCTGAAAATAGAATGCTTTTCTGTCATATGACCTTTTGAATCTCAGCCTACAAACTAGAATGACAAGCAGGAGAGAGGGTCTTTTTATTAAGATTACAGAGCAGTTAGTAGTTGAGTTAGTGTTTGCTGTTTGTAGTGGTCCTCCTCCCCCCCTCATTCCTTTTTCATCATTCACAGGACACTCCAGCCTTCAGTGGGCTTAGAGTAAGCAGTGACAGAGCAAACGTGCTCTTGGGACTTCACTGGGTCATGGATTTCTCTTCATGAGGTTTTAGGTAGCCGCTTCAAGCTCATATTTGCAGGAAAGACAGCACATGCAGGTTTTCATCTCTAGTTTTAGTACACAATCTACAGGTAGAGGCTCAGCTGTGAGTTGTGAGATTCTTTATGTCCAGGTGAGGAGAAAGGCACGTTTTGCCATATTTACAGACACACTATCACTTCTACAGGCACACGGTTTCACCAAATGCTCTATTTTTACTTGGTTTGAAATCATAAACAGTAAATCTTATTATCAGTAGGAACTCCAGGTTATTGACTCTGAACAAAAAAGCATTATGGTGTTTTGCATAGTCCTTATGGCACACGTCACAGACTTCGATGGGCAATTGCAGTGAATGGAGCAGAGACACAGAAAACATGGGATGGGTGACCCTGGTACCTTCCAAGACTTCAACCACTGTGTCTGGGAGCACTCAGAACAAGAGATTTTTATTTCTTTACTTTTTCTTTTCATTATTTATTTTTTTGTGTGTACTCTTCTTATGGAGCAAGCTAAATAAAAATTAGATTACTTTTTCTTAAAACATTATATTTTTAAAAGCACTCCTGCTTCACACCATGCTGCCACCACCTCTGAATTTGTCATGCAGTCTCAACTACCTTAGATTTAGATGAAAGGTACATGCCTGTCATGGCTTAGGAATGGTACTCCCTGATTTAGTGCTCCCACTGAGACACTCCAAACCCCATGCCTTTTGCTTGGTCTCCCTTCCTGGCTGTGGCAGGCTGGAGCTGAGAATTGGAGACACAAAAGATAAAGTTCACCAGTTGAAATAAGAACGGGAAATAGAAATGAGATAGTAAAATGAACAGCAACAGCAAAAATACTAATGACAAAAGGTACAAGAAAGAGATGAATGATTCACATGGAAACCTCCTGACAATAGATAATACCTGACTGCTCCCTGCACCACACTATGCTGATCCAGAAGAGAGCCCTTCTCCCAGGACAAGCCTCCTTTCCACCCACACCCCCCCTCCTTCGCTCCTGGCAATGAGGTGAGGTGGTATAGAATAACCTCTGGGTCTTAGCCATGCTCCCTCCTGGCTACTGCAAAAATTAACCTTGTCCTGGCAAGAACCAGAACAATGGTATTTCCACCCTATTAAGGTTCATATCTTTCTCATTGAGGTACAACCTCATGATCTGTTAGTGAGGAGAAATGGTAACATTTCCCAGTGAACCAGGAGGAGTCAAATATGGTGATTTATTGTGTTGATCCTTTTAAAGAAAGTACTTAAATCACCACAGATTTGAGATAAAGTGTATTTAACCACATTAAAATGATCCACAAATTTATCAGTGGATAATTCAATAGATAGGTACCACACAGTTTAAAAGCCTGTAACCAAAAGCCGGTAAATTTTTCTTGCTGTTACCCACATTATACAAGCAAGAAGTTTTTGAGAATGGTGTCTAAAGTCTTGACCGTTATTTTGCCCCAGGTATTGGATTTGCTAACCATAAACTGGTCAGGCCACTGATCAGTAGGAATTCAGTGTTGCAAGACTTCACAAGAGGGAGGGAGTGAGTGAGTCACCTCCTTTTTAAGGATTTTGTTGAAATCCTAAGCCATGATTGTGAGTCCTAATGGCTCACAGTGTTGTGAACTCCCAGAAGAAAGCCTTCACTGCAACTGCAAAAAGAGTATTACACTCATTGCTGCTATTCATCCCATATCCCCAAGATAATTGAATGCTGATGTGTTAATTGGACATGGACAGGAAAAGAAACAGTCAAGAACACAGGCAGGAACAGAAACTAGGTCCATTTCCATTTGTGAGGTTTTATTTGAGCCATGTTGGAGTGGGCTGTGACATGCTACTACAGTTTGCCTGATGGAAAAAGGGCAGGATGACACTTGATAGTGTGATAAGGGTTTGTGGAATACCTTTACTTTTTATGGATTTGTGTCACATGTAAGATGGAAATATTAAGTCTAGGAGACATAACTAAACTATCTTGTAGTAAAACCCAAGACCACCTAGAGTGTCCTGCAATGACAGAATTTCAGTTTATTCCCTCCTCCTATTGTACCATTAACAGGTAATTCCCTGCTAAAGTAGACCTAGACAGTGAAGCCTGGAGGCTGTGCTAAATTTTCTCTTTGGAAATCCTCTCCATAGCCCTATCTTCAAAGCATCAAACTTCATGGGGTTCTTCGGACATGAGGAATGATTCCTGTCACACTAGAAAGAATAAGCAGTGATAATGTAAAAAAAGGCGTGTCAGATCAGTTATATTCATAGAAAGGGCCACTCTCTGAAGGACAGCGAGAGTAACCAGCAGGGAAAAATATAACTGAAGAAATCCTTTTGTAGTCTCCTTTGCTCTTCTCTTTAGTCAGTGGAATAGGAAATACGTAACATTTCTATTCTTGGCCATACCACCATGGTAGTCGCTGACATTAATAAAAATTATTTACCTGTGTCATGGTTTTAGAGCCCAAAATCCAATTTCTGATTCCTAGCCCCCCTCCCACATCTCAACCCCGTGTGAGATGGGTTTTCCAGACAAAAACACAAGACTCAATATGGGGGGAAAGGAATATATTACAGTGACTGTACACATAAATAAATAGTATAATACATTACATACAATCTTAACTCTATCTCTACCATGACAATAATATTTACAATGGGCCAAATCTCTTCTCCCTCCAAATAAAAGTCCAGGAGGGAAGAAGAAGAAAAAACCCCTTCCAGTCTCTCAGCAGCAGGTCTCTCTAGGCAGCAGGCTCTCTGCTTTCATGAAGCAGCAGTCGTTGGAACTTTGCCAACACACACGAGGGAGTCTCCAAGTCTCTCTCGGCCCCTCGTCTCCAAACGAAGGGTCTTTCCGTGGGCTGCGTTACCCCAGACAAAGGTTGCTCCACCACGGTCATATCAACGAAGTGTGGAAGCCTTCGTGACGGTCTGGTATCTTCAGGGGGATCCAAGCCCCTCACAGAGCTTCTGTGCTCTGCCTCAAGATGGCTGCTAGCTTCTCTGAAGCTGCAGCAAGGGAGGGCCCAAAGTCCTCTCTCACACATTTCGTCCTGGCTGAGCTCTCAGGACCACTACATTTAGGACTTCCAATTAATAGGAGTCCACCCCCTCCATTTTTTGGAGGGATCTCAAAGAGAGTTTGGGGGAGTTGTGCAGTTCTTACCCCAACAAACTCTGTAGTACTTCAGTTCTCTCTGCTGCTTTTCTTTCTCTCTCTCTCTCTCGGCTCGCAGAAGTTTTTCTGTCTGCTTGCTGCATGTTTGTTTTGCTGCTTCTTCGGTCCTTATCAGTTGGCTCTTTGCCACTGCTCTCCTCCATCCACTGCTGCTCTGCCACCGCTCTTAGTGTCTCCTACTGCTGCTTACCGGAGAGAAACTCCCCCAGCTCTTAGTTACAGGCACTCAATCCAGTTTAACACTGTTCCGAGTCCCCGTAACCCCCCTGCCAAGGGGCTGGGGGGTGGCAGAGCCCCTAGGGGCTCCTGCTCCGGCTCCTTGTGACCTCAGAACATGGCCACCACTTCTTCAAAACCACAAGTACCACTCCTTCTTTTCTGGTCTAGAGATATGTTTATATTTTGCAGGAGCACTGATTGGGTCAAACCCCAAGGGTCACCACCCCCTGGGGGTTACCACTTTCTTAGTTTCAGGGGGAAAACCTGGTTCAAACCACTACAACACATTATATACATATACATATAATATATTCATTTATTTACACAAATAAATACTATACAAACTAAAGACAACTATATATATATTACATCTCTATCAATCAGTCCTTTCAAGCCCCTCCTTTAAGTTTAGTCCAGGAAAGAACCTTTTCAAGGCTGGAAAGTAACCAGTCCCTCTGTGGGAGTGTTCTGGGCCTGAACACTCCCCCCTCACCAAGTTCCAGTTGTTTTGTTGTAGTCTCTCCTCCTCATGAAGTCTGAGAAGATAGCTTTGAGTTCTCGCTCTCCTGCCGCTATGTGATCTCTCTCTCTCTCTCATCCCTTGATTCATAGGCTGCTGCAGTGTGGTTCTGCTTATCAAGTGTCCACATCCTGGCATGTGGATTTCTCCTCAGGTTTTCGGTTGTCCTGCGTGGCAGAGACATCCTCCGGGCCCCCCTCTCTCTCTCTCTCTGGGGGGTCCGTCTCCAATTTCGCTTGGGACTCTTTCTCCCGAGCGCCGGGCCTACCTCCACGGCCCGTCCACTTGGCTCAGTTTCAATGCTGAGCCTCTCCTCCACTTTCCAGCGGAGGGAAAGGAAAAGCCCCCCTCCACAGCTTAGCTGTAGGAAAGGAGGGGGAAGAGGGCTTGGCTACAAAAGCCTGCCTCTCTTCTCTTACCTCAGGTCAGGTTCAGGTGCTGTGAGTCTCTTCCCTCACTGCACACACTCAAAATGCTGCCTCTAACTCTGCTCTGGGCTAGGCAGAGCGGGGGGGGCCACAGGGCTCCACTCTCCCCCCCGGAGGGGGAAGAAGGAGCCCAGCCACCCCCTGGCCTTCCACACCTACACGCAGCAGACACCAACAGCAGAACTCTCACCAACAGCTTCCAGTGGGCTGTGTATATATGATTTTGAGCAGAAGCGAACAACATGAGTGGTGATTGGCTCTTCAGGGAACACTGCCCTGGCACCCAATCACCTCTGAGTCCCCCTCTTCTCAAGGGGGGGGCCAATCTCAAACCATGACAACTTGTATCTAAAAAGTAGCTTTGTTTTTCTTCCATCATCCTAGTGTCCAAACTCTGTGCTGCTTAATCAGAGCTTTGTAATGAGGAACAAAACAGAACTTCAGAGAAAAACTGTGTCTTTCCTATTATTTCTTGATAGGTAACAAAAACCAAAAACAAGACTAAAAAATGTTGAGACAAATTCTCTTCTCCAGCAAGCTTGCGGGTCTATCACTGAAGTTATGAGTCATAGGTGCCCATAGGAGAGTGAAGAGATGAGATCCAATCTATATATAGCCCTTCTTGAATAAAACTGCTGTTGGGAATTTAAGATGTTCTCTTTCCAATGTTTATTCAGAATGTATTTTTGGTGCAGCTGGCATTATTATACTAACAAATAAGCAAACCCGAGGAATGAAAATGTAGCACAGCTGATATTCTTAAAGGTGAATATGAGAATTTGTATCACTTCTAGTACACATGCAGATACAGTTCTCAAGACTTATGTGTGATGAGTGACTAATGTCAACTCAACATGAAAGACTTCAAAGCAGAAGAAATTCTCTGATCAGGAATCCTTACAGGGTAACATATGATAGCTTAAAAGGCTAGGAGTTTCTGAGTAAAAGACAATTTGCTAAAGGTCAGTTATAGATTTATTTATTAACAAATGTTATGATGATTTCAAAGCAAAGCTATAGTAAACATTTTTCTAAGAGTCTCATTTTCTGTCCATTAAGTGGTTATTTAAAAACAGTTCTTTTATGAACAGAAATGTGTGGGCTACCAGCAGGGGTGGGGAAGGCCCACATCATAATCAAGGGATGAAGTTAATTTGTGCAGACTATGGAACATTAATGTTAGGAAGAAAGTGGTTAAACAACATGCAGAAAATAGGGTCATATTCTACCAATTTTTTTTTATTTGAATCTGGATTATTTTCATCTACTCTGTTTAACATGTTATAGAATTAATCATAAAAGCAGAGAAATAAAAGGAGTTATGTCTGACCAGTAGTCCATGAAGTAGGAAGACCAGGTCTGATACCAGCTCCATATTGGTACAAATTACTCCAGTGAAATTCAAGAGAAAAATTTGCAACTGGGTTTATTAAAACATCAGAGGTTTAAAGTTCTGATCTCAAGTATAAATTGGTTTTTGACTTGGACTGTACAAATGTACTGGGAATAAAGACACAGTAAGAACACTTTTTAAATATTCCAATACTAATTACATTAATCCTATTAACTCATCTTGAGTACACAGAGAAAAAAAATAGAAGAATGAGAAGAGACCAAGCTCTATGGTTTTCTTCATAATCCTGTATGCTGGAGTTAATAAGGAAACAGTAGCAACCATCAGGTAGTCTAGAACAGAAGTAAGTTCTTTCTTTGGAGGAAGAAGAAAGCCAAAATGAATTTACTCCATCATAGTTTTGGTCAGGGCTGAAAGAGAGACAATCTGCACATCCAGAAAATTAAAAACTTTCAACACTCTAAATGTGCTTATTATCATCTATCTTTTCCTAGAAAATGTTCTGCCCTCTGTTTCCTTTTTAAATAACCTCAAAATTCTCATTTGCATTGAGAGTATGATTATTTTATGTGTCTATGTCCTCTTATATATATCTATAATATTTTTTTGAGTTTCACTATTCCTTTCACATAAAAATGCTATACCTACTCCAATTTTTTTCATGCACATATTCTTAAATTTCAAGGAATTTGCTCATCTAGGCAGATTTGTAGAAATTTTCAAAGCTTTGGAATGTATTCCCAAATACCCAAATGGATTTTGTGGCTTGGACAATAAAATTCTTTGTGCATAGAGCTATGAATAATACTAAATTTTTTAATGATACATAACAAATCAATAAAGAACTACTTTTACAGTATGGGATGGTGACGTGGCTTATTCATTATAACACAAAAATTAAGTTTTATGATGCCATTAAAATGCATGTAAAGTAATAAGAAATCAACATTTATCAGGAAAATAATGATTTGGAAACCTTGTAATAAGACAAACAAACAAATGAATAAACCTATCATTTTTATATCTGTACAGTAACAAGACAGTGCAATGTCTGAGAAAAACACAACAAAACAATGAAATGAAAAAGGCTCTATAATCGTGCCCTTAATTATAGAAGAATTATAACAGCTCCAATTTTTCTAAACTTATTTTAAAGTCTACTTTTAGGTTTTAATTCATACAAAGTAATTTGATACTTGAAATGTATATAGTATATGATGGTATTTGCTTATTATTCAATGTTACATTTAAACACCAGTCTATAAAAAAAGAACTGAGCATAAATTCAAGCTGCTAGTTTGATGCCTGTCAGGTTTTGTGAATATTATCTATCTAAACATTTTGAATGGAGTACTGACAATACAAAACACAATTCTACTATCCTTTCTCACACATAGAAACAACTTGATCCATTATAAGTTCCACTAGCTCCAGTGGGGTTTTTTTCAGAATTAAATAACCCTTAACATATTTGAGATTTGGAAAAAATAAAAAAAAATCAGAGCTACTGAGTACCCACAGCTCAGATCAAAAGACCAAAGAGCTAAACAAATGTGCATGCTCATATAATCAATCAGAGAAATTCTGAAAAACTGACAATTTAACAGTTTTTTTTTCTTTCTTTTTCTTCCTCCCCAAAATATACCCATATCAGGGACTCATATGTCATTTAATCAAGTATATAGTGTAGATATGACTTTCAAATTAAATTAGAATATTCACTAATTGTTCATATAAAATAGGAAATGTATTTTTTATTCTTTGAAATCTTAAAACAAAGATTAGCAGAGGGATTACTTTCCAGAACTCTGTAGCAAAAGTTGTGTGCCTTACACAGGTATCTGTATGAAAAGTAGGTATCTAACACATTAAGCAATACAGACGGAGATGTCTAGAGAGCAATTTAGCTAACCAGCTGTCCATTTGGAGGGAGATGTAAAATTTCTTCAACTCAGTTAATTATGTTGACTAGATCTTCAAGCTGGAATTAAGTTTCTAAAATACAGGAATTTTGAGTGTCATCTTATCTTTCTTAAACCTTTACATTTTGTTGTGTAAGTAGGCTCTTTTAACATAGAAACTAAAATTTTGATATAAAAGTATCAGTGAACCAAAACATTAATGTTTTTTATTATTTTTCCTGATCTAGAGTTGTCAAATCTAGTGAAAATCCCTGAACTGGGATGCTGCCACTGAGCATCATCAGCAGAATCAATTCATGTGACTCTCACATAATACTGTTCTCAGAGGACTGTTTTGCATACAATAAAAGAGTTAGCAGTTATTGTATCCTAGTATTATGAGTCATTAGTCAGATATTTCTGACAGTTAAAAGTATTAGTCTTCATATCTAAGCAAATAGTTCTGTAACATCTTCTTGGAATTCTGTCTCAGTATGTGAATTACAGGATTTCAGGATACATGTTGAGGTGAGTAAAGACAAATGTTGCATAGAAGAATGCATCAGAGAAACCTGAGCAATGTATCAAGCTGTGTAGCCCTCTAGATATAATAATTAATGTTTTATTATACTGAGATAAGAGTGAATAAATGATAAGCTTTACTTAACGTATTGAGCTGAGAGAAGGGTCAGGAGTTTGAAGAAAACTATCAGGACGCTAAAGAGAAGAGTAGGAGAATTGATGAATAATCAAATTAATCTCTGAGAAGAGATGTGTAGTGAGTAGTCCTGTATTTCAATTTTTATGCTGTGGTAGGATATTAGGGCTATCTTTCAGGCCCAGTAAAATTGCCTCCAGTGGTAGTGGATAAGATAATGTAAAAATGCATAAATATTATAGCAATAATGTAAAACCATACAGTTTTATGACCTTATCAAGGTCAGAGAATAGACCAAGGAGAAGACTAATTTTTTTACTGCCTCTTTCTTCTCTTTTATACCAAGACAGACATGTGCAGATGACGCTAAGCACACTACTTCAAACTTTGCTTTACAGATGGCGGGGCAGAGAAGGGTATCAAAAGAGATCACTGCATCATGAAATGGTACCCCAGTGAAATGACAAGAAGTTATGCATTAATTACAGTTCTGGTGGGATGGGTAGCTGAACCAATTAAGATATGAGCTCATTTTCAGTGCATATTTTATATTCAGAAAGAAAAGGGTACCAAAAAAAGCCTCAAAAAGGATGCCTCTCAGCTAAATAACATGAAGCTTTGAGGGAAGGCAAAGTCTGTGTTCCACTACACAAAGGAAGGGGAAAGCTTTTCCATACTACTATTTATTTGCATGTCTAAAATATGTTTGACTAATAAGGCATTTAAGAGGAATCATACTATAAAGCAATGAAATAGTACATCGTTACCTTTAGGGACACCAGCCATAGACAGGGATGTGCACTGTGCAACCATTCAGGTAACTTTGTTTTCCTTTCTGATTGAGTTTACATGCTGAAGGCTGTTACCCCAAACAGGTCATTAATGTCAAGAAAGGAGTTTGAAATTACTTTTTTTTTCCGCTTAATTTTTCTTACATTTTTTCTACAATGCTTAAAAAGTTTGCACTATACTGCTGTTCTATTTGTAGCATTATAAAGAATTTAGACCTTATGTCTTTTTAAACATCTTCTAATAGTCAAATTTATTTTAAAAATCACTGTCTTGTGTTCTCTGAAACAGCTTTATGTTAGTTTACAGTAAAAAGATATACCAGAATATTTCAAAATATCACGATTGCTTTTTTTACCAATGGTGATTATGTGAAAGAAATTGCTGAAGTCTAGATAACTACACACTTGTTTTGTGTCTATCTTCACAGCATATGCTTCCAAACCTTTAGTTAAAGCTGCTCTTATGACTCGTCTGCTAGCATGTGGCAGTACCAAGAGGAAAAATTTAGGTTAGTACTTCGGGCTTACTAACACAATCAGAGTTAAATTGAAGTGACAATGGGATTGTACCATGAGTGTGACTTAATTAAAAAGGAAAGAAGTTAAGTAACATTGTAATGAAAGATTTGAGCCAAAATGAAGAGCTCACCAAAAATTCAACACTCACAGGGATCTCATATTTTTTACTTTCCAGCAAATTTAGACTTTTACTGACATACTGCAAAGCATGAAATTTGCCCAAGGCTTCTCTTCAAAGCAGTTAAATTTTGCCACCTTGACTTTCCAAGATGGAGACCAGCCAAAATTGGAATGGCCCTATCCAGAGAAAGGGAAGAAGAAAAGAAAAGGGTGGAAGATGTGGAACAAATATAGAAGAAGGAGGGACAGGATGGAGTGCCAAAAAACTGTCATACTTTTCTCACTATTGCCATAGAAGGATAAAACCAACAAATGATGCTCTAAACAACAAAGCATCTGCCACCTTCTGTTTCCCTGCCACATCTTTGGTAGCAGCAACCAGCTTGACTTTCAAGGGCTCTGGAGGCAGAGGAGGTAAATGACTTGTTTGTCCATCTCCAGCGATGTGGTCCCCTAATCAGCTAATCACTGCAGTAGTGCTGAAGGGTTTCAGTGGCAAGTTGTGTGTCACTAAAGAAGGGACAAATATCTTTCCCATTGCTTGACAAACAGGAGAGGCATAAAAGCAGATGAAACAAAAGAACATCATTGTAGCATGTGACAGTTTCACATAGTTGTAGGGACCTTTTTCCTGTAGTGAAACTGAGATAGTAGCAATTACATGCAGTGTGAAGGATCTGATTTCGGTTCTTTGTCCTCTTTTTGCCTTCATACTTATTTATTTGTCAGGATACTATGATGCTATCATGTTAACAATATATTGCTGTGGAGTTTTTTGTGTACTACAATCTCTTTATTCAAATTTCTACCTAATTTCTAAAGTGTTTGAGACATTAAATTAGAAATTTTGAGATTTTGAGGGGCTTTATTTGTTTGTATCTCTGTTTTTAAGAAATACTCCTATTTTTAAGAATATCTCAATCCATGAAAAAAAATTACCTGCAACACTCAGAGCTGTTTAAAGCCTACCCAGTTCTGATAATAGTGTGGCTTAAATCCCTGAAGTGCTGACTTAGTCAGCTTCCCTTATTACATGAGATGTTGCCCAAGACTCATGGTGAGTTGATGCACCCATGGACAAGGACCCTTAGAGTTTACAGGTAAGTAAATTCTGTTGAATTTTCTGTAACAGTTAAATAAGTTTTGTGGAGGCTTTTTCCCTTCATTTTTATTTCTGATTTCCATTCAGAGAATTAGATCTTAAAATTAAGATATATTGAACTAAGTTCCAAAGTATGAAATTATAAAATACTGTTTTCATAAAAATCCAGATAAAGCATTCCTTCTCTAATTATGTTGATTCCCTGGTATGAAAGCTGCTATTTTCAGTTGAATATGACAGTGTGAGTAAGAAGCTGATCCTTGGGGAGGACATAATTTGGAAGAAGTATCTACAAAATCTCACAGGAGAAATGTAGGTGGAAAATGATGAACAAATTGTTTGAGTCAAAGCTAGCAATAATTCAAAACTAGGCTGGCAAAAACAGAAGAAGTAAGAGTGTAATGGGGAGATGAATGAAGACAAACAGGACTTTTCAGTAAGCACTATTGTGTCAAGTCTCATGGTCTTGATCCTCCGTCTTAAGATTTCCTGATGTGGTGGGTCTGGCTGAGCTGGAGTTTGTTTCCCCACAATAGCCCTCGCAGTGTCGTGCTCTGCATTGGTAGCTAGAGGAGTGTTGATAACACACCCACGTTTTGGCTACTGCTGAGCACAGCACTGTAAACATTCCTTCTTCAATCGAGGGCGAGATTCTGGGAGAGGACACAAGTAGGCCAGCTGACCCACCCTGACCAAGGGGATATTCCAGACCATATGACATCAACCCAGATATAAAAGCTGAGGCAAGGAGCAGGACCGGAGGCATTCACTGTCTCTGATGGCCGCCTGCTGACAACCGTCACGCATGTTGGAGCCCTGCTTCTCAGGGAAGTAGCCGACCATCGCTGCTGATGGGAAGAGAGATTAACTGCTGGCTTCTGCTTTGTGCGCGTGCACGCTGCTTTTGCTTTCTTTTTCGCATCAAGATAAACTGCCTTATCACAACCCACAATTTGTGTTGTTTTCTTTTTCCAACTTACTCTCTCCCCTCTCCAGCTGGGAAGGGGAGAGATAGAGTAGCTGGGTGGGCACCTGGCATTCAGCCAAGGTGAAACCACCACACCTGACAACCTTTGTTTAGGCTACTCATATGCTGCTCATAGTCACAATGAACTAACTACAAAAAAATTTCCATTTTTAATTTTTTTTTCCTAACCTTTTAAAGGGAAAACCAAAGCAATTCCTATGGAGGTTAAAAGGCACCAAAGTAACTTCTTATATGGTTTGGATACTTTAAATTAGCAATTGCATTTTACATTTGTAGGTTTTTTATATCTGTAATTTCCTGAGTTCATTCATTTATAATTTCATTATTTCTTTATTTCCAATCAACTAGGGGGAGGAGGCAGGCGGTGTGGCTGGTGGGGGGGAAAAGAATTAGTACTATTTGTTCTATTTGCATAGTCCTATTATCAATCTTTCCCCCAACCTTCCTTGCTATAACTTAGATAAATATCCTTTTTTTTCTTTTTTTAATCCATAGCTACTTAATTTCTTTGTTCAAGAACTATGAAAAACTGTTTTCTG
The DNA here is from genome assembly GCF_003984885.1 of Neopelma chrysocephalum. Taxonomy (NCBI): domain Eukaryota; kingdom Metazoa; phylum Chordata; class Aves; order Passeriformes; family Pipridae; genus Neopelma; species Neopelma chrysocephalum. The sequence goes on along the minus strand of NW_020897694.1, from coordinate 4,098,139 downwards.
AAAATGGACTATTCAGATACTAGTTTGCATCTTTGGATCAATTGGAATACCTTCAGCCAGAAATTTGTAGTAGTTTGGCTTCCCCATATAGGCATATGATTCTAAATATTTGACTGGTAGCTGGCATTTCATCATTCTGGAGCACTGCAACATTATGGTGAGTTACACAATATAATGACCTTACGGTTTGACATGATGAATTGTTCCCTCCCTGTAGAAAGAGTAACAGCTTTTGGGTTGCTCCAATTATGAATGTGTGTGCAGTTCAAACAAGTTCAACTTCTGTCATAAGACTACAGGATCCTCTCTTCAAACCAATAGGTTTTGTTGGGTGATTCTATTAAGGAGTACAGAAACACCCAATATTTTTAAGGAATTGACTTTAGCATGCTAATTCCCCAAAGAGTCATTCAAAAAACAAATAAATTAAAAGGACATAAATTATACTGAAGCATATATTTCTTAAAATTCCTTTTATGATATTGTGGAAAAACTATATGATTTTAATCTGTGACCTTCATATAAACAAGAAGTGAGCTAGGATTTTAACATCAGGCTAGAAGAAAAAAAAATACTAAGCATGAAGTGCTTGGTCTAAACTTATAGAAGACAGGAGTTTTCAGCTGGCTTTGACTCAGGTTCATATTTTTGTCAGTGAAGGATACTTAGCTGATTTTTATATTTCACTTATTTTACCTATTTTATAGGGTTTTATATTACTGGTAATAGAGTGAACTTAGCTGTAATATCTAGTAATTCAGTAAAACCTTTTAAACCATTAGTGTAGCCTCTACTAGTCTTCACTATGTTCTTTTCTGTAGTGACCAGAGAAAGCCACCATGTGTGCAAGTGCATCAAAGCCTTTAAGTGTAAATATTTTTGTGCATCTCTGTTGCTAACTATTACTATTGTTCTGAGGGCATAAGATGAAACAGCCTAAATAGTGAATTAATTTTGATTTTCTTTCTTAACCTAAGTTTTTACTGCCTTTCTATATACTTCCCAGCACACAAAGATTTGTACTGCAGTTTCCTGAATCCACTTTTTTGCTAGAGTGCTGATCAGTACTGATTTCAAATCTGAGGTCTGTGAGAGAATCACAGAATCACAGAATGGATAAGGTTGGAAGAGACCACAGCGAGTCATCTCCCTGCTCAAGCAGGGTCATCCTAGAGTACATTGCACAGGACTGTGTCCAGATGGTTCTTGAATATCTCCAGTGAGGCCTCCACAACCTCTCTGGGCAATCTGTTCCAGTGCTTGGTCACCCTCATGGTAAAGTTCTGCCTCATATTCAGATGGAACTTCCTGTGCATCAGTTTCTTCCCCTTGCCTCTTGTCTTATTGCTTGACACCACTGAGAAGAGCCTGGATCCATCCTCTGGACACCCTTCCTTCAGATACTTACAGGCGTTGATGAGGTCTGGTCCCCTCTCTGTCATCTCTTCTCAAGGCTGAACAGCCTCATCTCCCTTAGCCTGTACTCGTAAGAGAGAGACTCCAGTCTCTTAAATGTGTAAATAATCTTGGGAACAGCCACATGCTAAAGGAAAAAAGAAAAATTCTACAACTTATCTTTCATAGTGTAAGGGCAGAAAATTGTTGGAAAACTACATCTTTTCTATTAAATTAAAACTTATTCTTAATGTTCAATGATCTTTAGGGTGTCTTCCAAACGAGGCTAAATTTTGGATATCATCAAAATCCCCCAAGAAAAGGGAAGTATAAGTGGTTTCCAAAAAGAAATATCCCAACCCCATAAACTGTAAATTATTCAAACAAAATTTTTTTAAATCATTAATTATAACTAGAATAATTTTGCCTTTTTTTACCACATATTATAGGGGAAACAATCAAACTAAATTAGAAACCTGCTTGTTTTAGAAAACAACTAACTCTATTTATTTACACTGAACAGTTTTATTCCTCAAATATTTGGTCTGTGCAAAAAAAAAAAAAAGGCATTTAAAAAAAAGAACTAATTTAAGTTTCTAAAATCGGGTCAAGGAACCACACACCATGGTGTTTATTGCATTAGCTACTCCATATAATATGGGCTGACTGGTTTTCATAACTGCTAAGTGAGCAGGATATCTGTCCCTTTTTTAACATTTCTCTGCTACTGATTCTGTCACTAACTAAACAGATAAAATCCCATCTTGATCTCCTTTTCCTTACAATTATAAAAACTGTAATGCTTTACAGGCTGTGGAGATCCCCCATTCTGAGGGCTACTGCACAGGCAAAGGTGTGGCATCCTTCCTGTTCCTGTTCATCCTTCCTTGTCTAGTGTGTGACAGTGTTTCGCTTCATGCTTTCATGTGCACTGTCTATGCTTGGCACCGGAGGGAAGAAAAGCTCACAAAGATTTGTACTGAGGGTTGTAAAATTCTGGTGGGAATGGATCCTAACACCCCTAAGGCAAGAGCTGCCCTCACTGTCAAGTAAGAATTATAAATGTCTTCCAGTGGGGATAAAATCTGCCTGTCACTTAGGCAATCAAACAGTGGTTTTATGAGCTATTTGGAAATATGTAAGGTGTTGTGAATCCTCCTTTCTTGTTTGAATCAGTGGGAACTTCTCTGTCAGTTTCTAAAACACAAAAACCTGTATGATCAGTTCTATTTACAAAGACATACCAATTAAAGTTTATGTTTAGACAGTAACAAGTCTTTGAGGACTTTTCTTTCCCCTTATTTCATGATTTATGTGTTTTTCTTCCCAAGGCAACAAGGATCAGGGTTTTCTTGGTAGGAATTTCTAGGACTATTTATTTGTCATTTTAAAAAAAAACTAGTGTCATACCTGGATTTTTTCTAGCCCAATGTCCATGACTTTTCAGAATAATTGTTAATGGTGGCTCAGTGAGTCAATCAGCTAATTCCCTCTGGGAAGCCTGTAGAAGGCCAAAAGATTCAAGTGATGGTAACTTAAAAACAAGAAAAGTGTATTAAGTTTTATAAATTTGTATTAGTTTTCTTAAGACATCATTTATGTGCTTTTGTAGAAAAAAAAATCAATATTAGCTTTAAATTATGATCAACTTTTTACATTTCTCTATATTTCTTAAAGAGATCATTTTGACAAGCATAAACATACATTTTCTTGATGAAAATAATTTTCTTTTCATGATTACACTTGCTGACTCCTCATTACTTAAACTGCTAGAAAGAGATCTCAAGGGAGTGGCTTAGTCTATTCCCTTAAGGTCAAGAGCTTCACAAGTGGATGTAAGTAATTGAGTTATAGGGCAAAGATGAGTAAAGCTTTTAGGAAGTTAGGAAGAAAAATCCTCTTGATAAAGAAATGAATCTAATTTACAGAGTGTTATTTTAGTACATAAATTGTCTCATTATATTGTATCTCACAGGCAAATTTCCTATTAATTACTAAAAATGAGGGACCAATTCTGACCCAGTTCCCATAATCCTTTTATCACAGAGTGGTGGAGTTAGAAGTTCAATAAAACTGATTGTGCCCTGAAAACAAATTTTAAATCCTGTATGGGCTTAACTGTTGATATTTTGTCACATAAGTATATCTAAGCTTTTGGGAAGGCAGAGAGCTGTAGTTTTCTAGGGATAGTAGTTTCTACACCTTGGGTGGCAATTTTTCTGAAGAGGTATAGAAATGTGTTTACATCTACATTTCAGTCACAGGGAAATTGCTGTAGGAAAACTGGCATTTTTAGGTCACCATAAAGTACCTGTGCAAAATAGATCAGATGAATCCTGCTCTATAGCTTCTTCTGACTATAAAGGAAGCTCTTAAGAACTTAGTCTCATGTGGCAATATCTGTTTTAGACCTTCACACTGAGGGTTTAATTTAGTTACATTAAGTAGAGGTACACAATGCCATGCTGGTTCCTCAAGGGAATTCTGCATGGGAAAGAGTATGAGTCTACACTGTATGTGTCCTTCTCTGGAAAATCAGCTGGATGTCAGATGGTATACCTAAGGTATCTCTAATGAGACTCTGTCTGGGTGACTATACTGATCTGATATCATTATGTGAAATGCAAATACCCTTTCCATTAACTGAGTATTGTTATTTTACTTCCTGACACATTTGCACCATATTCTTTACTGTGTTTTAGTCTTCTGATTCAAACCTCTTGGAAACCCTTACAGTCTGTAATTCGCCCAATCTGTAATTACGATGCTTGAGATGGGAGGAAGGTTTGTGCTTTTTGTCCCAGCTCACAATCTAGTCACTGAATAGCGTCCCATTGGTACATCAAGGATATCCTGAACGAACACGTGAAGGAAAGAATTTTTATAGAAATTAACCAAGAAAAAATAACAACTTCTAAAAAAATCAGCTTGTTGGGAATTAGTCTCTAAGCCCGATGATGCTATCTTTGTAATTGTCTAATGTGCCAGGCACTACAGAGCTAAAGAGCCTGCCTAGGCCAGGTCTGGAAGCTAACCCTTTGATACTAATGCCTGGGTCATTGCTTTTGACTTTCTCTGATTCAAGAGTGGAAGATGACTGATACTTCAAGCATGTTATTACTGCAAATTACCGTGTTAATGAGCCATCATCTTAAAAAATACATAGATAACAAAAAAATGTGTAAAATTTCTAAAAAATAGTGAGAAAGAAAAAACAATTACACTAAAGAAAAAACAATGAGAGTTATTTGCTAAAGAACAGAAAATAAATACTCATGTAAATGTGCAGGTGAGTCAGAGAAGTCAGTGGGGCTACCAAAAAAAGTGATCACTCAGTTTCATAAATAGCCAATATTGACAACTATGTAGGATAGGTTCAGAATATTAACAAATGTTTTCACTCCAGAGGTGCGAAAAAAGGACATATAATATGGAGGAGTGGCAGATAAAGAAGCAATAAGACATATAAAATTACGATACAGAAGCAGTAAGAAGCAAGAAAGAGGTAAAGAAAGTCAGAGCATATTGATTTAGGCCAAAGGATGATTTCATAGTTTTTCATCATGACACAGAAAGAAAACAAAGGAAGGAAATGTAGGTGTTAAGGAGATTGGGGAATTTATTTTTAATAAGTTCTGGCTGATCCTTTCTCTTCTGTTATGAATCTAGACAAGAGGTAGTAAACAGTTTTAGTTTGCTGGCCACGCAGCTTGACTTGAATATATAAAATCCATTGTATATTATGCAGAGACTTATAAATGCAAGGCCAGAATGGATCATCGGATCATCTTGTCTGACCTCTGCTATAACCCCACAGAATTTTACCCAGCTGAGACCTATAATTTATGCTTGAATAATACATACAATAACATTTCTACTACAGCTTTTTTTCCCAAATCTTCTGAGAAACAGCTAGTCGCATTAAAGACTTTTCTGAACTCCTGAGAAAACTAGAAACCCCAAAATCTTAAGACAGAGTGGTACCTCATTCTCAGACCTGAATAACTTGGGTAAGTCAAGGTGAAAATTATTTTGATATAAATATTCATGTTTGCAGCATTCAGAGGTTTACCTCTTTGCTCAGTGAAATGTGATCCCACCCTGTAGTGAGCCAGTGCAGCAGACCATAATGATGAGACAGTGATTTCAAGGAGAGTTTAGGCAGAGTTTAACCAGAGGTTTCATTTGTAGAGACCTGTAAGTTAGCATGAGTGCCTGCAGTTTAATGCAAGCATGTACCATGGCTGCTTTTAACAATATCACCTCTATGTCCTAGAATCATACAATAGTTTGGGTCAGAAGGGACTCTTAAAGGTCATCTAGTCCAACTACCCTTGAATGAGCAGGGACATCTACAACTAGGTCAGGTTGCTCAGAGCCCTGTCCAACCTGACCTCTTGTGTTTCTGCCTCTCTGGGCAGCTTCTCCCAGTGTTTCATCACTCTCATTGTAAATTTTTTTTTTTATATCTAGTCTGAATTTACCCTCTTTTAGTTTAAAATCATTACTCCTTGTCCTACCACAATGGACCTGTGTTCCCAGGAACTCTGTTCCCATCTTTCTTATAAGTCCTTTTTAAATACTGTAAGGACGCTACAAAATCTCCCTAGAGCTTTCCCCAGGCTGAACAACTCCAACTTTCTCAGCCTTTCCTCATAGGTGGTCCAGCCCTCTGGTCATTTTTGTGGACCTCCTCTGGACCTGGGAACCACTTGTAAGTGCTTGTTTCTATGAAGATGGGTAAGAAGGTATCACTCAATTGTCCCAGTGTGTCATCTAGAAAGGTCAGTATTGTACAGGTAAAAGACTGATAACTTTGTTTACTTGAAAAAATATTCCAGAAATGTGAAGAATAGTGAGACTCTTAAACTTCACAGCATGCCATGGTCAGCAAGTCGGGGCTTGACAGATGCTACAGGAGCATAGGAAGAGATGTAAGATTTATGTGATTTTCCTGACAATTCTGATTTTGTACAGAGTAAATCATTAACTAGCCTTTTGTGTCTGGATATTTCTTATTGAGATCCCAAAGGAATTCATATCACATTGATGTATAAACTCATGAAATATAGACTGTTCTTTAAAGTTTATCCAAAATATTATTTAAAACTTCATATAATAATTATGGACATATTTATCACTTTTTCAAAAACCACTTTTCTACATTTTCTTCTATGTCAGTCCTCTTCTGACCTTCCCAGTTCATCTTTCTCTGTCCTTGCTTTACTAGTCATGGCATTATTTCTTCTCATGTGTATAATTTTTGTTTGTTCTTCTCTGAAGAACTTTTTTATCTTCCTCTAGTTCTTGCCAAACAATTCTTCACTTATTTTTAAACCTTTATTGTTGGTCTTTTCTTCTCAAAGTAGCAACATGAATTACAAGAACACTGGCAATTTTAGAGAAATAAAAAGCAGCAACATTTTTAAACATCATTACATATAGATCAGGAAAAAAATGAAGTCTGGTTTTGCACCAAAATTTCAAATTTTTTTGCAATTTTTATACTGCACATTTAGCTTTTTGATGATGATTAATAGATTAGAACTGAGAAGGAATATTCTTATCCAGGTATATATTAAATTGTCTTTTTTTTTACCTCAGATTATAGAAACAGTACTCTATATGGGAATTGAGCAAAGAAACAAAGAAAAAAAATTGACCAAATAAATTTATCTCTTTGAATGATCTACAAGTATTTTATATGGAATAATAATAATGATATTGTCTTTTTGTGATTCATATTACAAAACATGCCATTTCAGACTCGGGAAAATATGAAAAGATACCTCCTTTTTATCTTAGGAAGTTCATTGAGTTAAGCTTTTCCTTAAAGGAAACCACATTGTCTATTCTTAAATATCCAAAATTTAACAGTCAAGTATTAGTGAAGAATGTACTTGATAAATCTCACTATACAGCAGAATAATTGTATTGTCTTCTATATACATTATCTTTTGAGAAAAGTTAGTTATACATGAGACTGTCCTGCACATTTTGACATGAAACTAAGCCAGAATCCTGTTCATATTATTCATACATGACTTGTGGTTCACCAATCCTTGATCCCCTTTGTGTAGGAATGCCAAGAATATAAACTTTTGGTTAGGAGTTCTAACAGATACTATTTTCCATTGGAGAGCAAATCTGAAAAAAGCATGTCACCTCCAATTCTTTGTCTCTTTTAGTTCTTAGCATGATATTGAAACATTGGGAATAATTAAACAAAATTATATTGTAAATCCCAAGGTAAAACTGTGACTAATGATTAATTCTCTGGTATTTTGTCAAAACTCTTCTCATAATTTTAAAGCTCTAGTCAATATTCAGATAGCTAGTTGTCCTTAAGTAAATTTTTCTTTCCACTATGATAATGGTTGTGTGCTGATTAATAAATAATTTCTTAAAGTTCTAAGGATATAGATTTTGTAGTTATTTTTCTTTAATATTTTGATCAAAACTTTTAAGTTTTCAAATGTATGTATTTTGAGAGTCACACTAGTGGATTTAATTTTTACACATATACGTATTTCATTCTTGCATCAAGAAGATAATTAAGACTTATTTTCCATAAAGGTATAAAAAAATGTGTACTGCATTTTATATGGTCCTGCTTCACACTTCAGCTAAAACATAGGTTTTGTTCAAAAAAAGACCTTTCAGAACTGTGCTTCTTAAACCATGTGTGCACAAAGAAAACAGATACAGAAAAAGCAATTTTTAAATCTAATTTTCTAATATGTATTTATTAAACAGTAAACTATTACCTTGCTGTCTTTCAAATCCCCATTTATTCTTGCATTGCATTCTGTTACCCATGATTTATCCATTGCTCTATAGATGTCTTTAAAATCAAACGACAAAACTAAGCAGTCAAATTAAACTAATTTATTGAACTACAATACTTACATCTAAGCAGGGCTTTTAGCAGTCCATATAGTAACAAATTTCACTAGATATTTTAATGGAAATTTTTTGCCTATTGACCTGTAGCTTGAAGTTTCAGTGCTGAAGAAGCATGTGATTGTCTACCTTTAGGAGGAAAAAGTCAGCTAGTTCCTTTCTTAATCAGAAAAGGAGAGGAATAGACAGTTCTACAGAACAAAAGTTGGATTCTGTTTCAGACATCAACATTAAAATAAGATACACTGTGTTTTCAAAGGTTGTGGTTTTTTCTGTTGATTATAGATAAAACCTAGGGTAAAAACTCAGATGTAGATGCCTAAATAACAGTCAACTCTCTTCCAAGGCCCAGTGACCTTAGACAAGGTCTATATTTCACAAAGTTGTAATTAATTTAGGTGCACTGCAAATTACTGCTTCACCTCATTTACTTATTTAGAATTTCTCTCTAATCCTGGTCTGACTGCGTTTGGTTTTGATTTATACCACAGAAATTCTGCTGGTGAGCTATGACACAGCTCACCCTAACTCAGGAATGCCAAGTAGAAAAAAAAGCTACAAATCCCACAACCCCTAAATAATGATTAATTTTTAGATATCTGGGAATATGGAAAAGAGCTGGATCACATCCTATGTATTACATGGATAGTCAGTCTAGAAGGGATTAGCCCTACTCACAAGTCAATCTGTATCTGGAGGCCAGGACTGATCCTGGCATTAATGCCTTAGGCAGCGTAGAGGTCACCAGATTAGCACAAAAGTATTAGGGATAGATGGGTGCCAGGAGAGAATTTATGTCTGCCTATGTTTAGACACCTGTCAGGACAAGAGATTTGTACAGCTCAGAAGCAAACTATCTTTATTTATGGAAATTATAGAGAGCTTCTAGAAAAAAAAATTATTCAGACAGAGATCTAGGTGCATGTTGTGAAAGTGCACATCTATATACTTACAATAGCTCTGCTACACATGTTGTAGTGTCTACTAATAGAACCTTCCATCTCTTAACAACCCTGTTAAATTTAGGTCAAACAAAACTGAACTTTTTAATTTTGATTGTTGGGAATTTCAAAGCTATCTGTTCTTCTTCAAACTTTATGTCTATTTACCATGACTGGTTATCATTTATCTCATTTGTCACTCTTCTCCAAAATCTCTGAATATTTAATTATATAGACAGACGTATATAGGTACTTACAGAAATTGTAGGACATTTGATTTCTATTTAATTCATAGAAAAGTAAGTACTTTGAAAATGCTGTCAAACATTCGCCAAAACCTTGATAAGAATAACAGAATTAGTTCATGATCAACAGTGTTGGTCTTTATCTAAACAACATCCTCCTGCAAAAAAATCTTCAAATTCCTCACAAATGTCCACAGAAATAAGACTCTGAAGAAGAACCTGCATCCCACACCAGAAAGCAATGTCTTCAGAGAAACTCTTTGTTCCCAAATCCAGGTCTAATCCTGAAACCAATATTCACTGTATGCATAGAGAGCCACCTGAGAATACCTTAGAATAGAACTATGACCATCACAAAATTTCAAGGCTCCAAGACCTGTGTGAATGTCAAATACAAAAGATTTTGGCTTCTTCACTTTTCTTCCTGAAAAAAAAAAGCTGATTTTAAAGTGGAAAATTGAAAATTTATCCCAAGAAATAAGTTATTTGGGGACATTTTCTGAGGACCAGTCTTGCAGCATTTACACAAGCAACAGTTTCACTTCGTCTGCTGGTGTTCATTCAGTTACACATCATTGCCTTTTGCAAGCATGCTCTTCTAACACTGTTTCATTTATAATTATTATTGTTAGTAGTCCTAGTATTGTTAGTGTCAGAAATTCAGGTTTCATTAGGAAGTTATTTTATAAAAGACATTAAGTCCAATTAACTTGAAGCTTTGTTGAAGCCTACATGCAAACTCACAATTACATTACATAGACTTTGTGTGTGCTTTTTATCTGAAAAAAATGAGATAATTTACCTCCACTTTTTACATTTTCCATTAAAAATAATTAGTATATACATATATACTGTGACAAGACAAGACAGAACAAGGACCTTCCCCTCCCCACCCCATAAACCATTAAACCCATAAAGAAACTATGGAACTTCCAGAATTTCAGGAACTACCAAGAGGTTCTTTATCACACCTCCTTTTCCTGTAGCAAGATCTAAAAATTGATTATACTATCTAGGTTATATTTACACTTATTTCTAATGAATATTTCAGGTAGTAAGTTCCTCATAAATATCAATATTGAACATTCTAACACACTTGCTTTTAAAGGAAAATTTTCTAAAATTTGTTCTCACTTTCAAACCCAGGTTTTCTTGAAAGAAGTCTACAGTTTTATCTTTATTTTTCCGCACTTTCTTCCTGAGATTTTAAGCCTGTAGCATCATATGAGAGAAAAGATAATGGGATTTTATTGGCACCAAAATGTTTCTTCCAACGTAAAAGGCATAATCTGTTCTCCGGTAAAATGAAAATATATGGTAATGATTCTGTGTTTATAACCAGCTCTTGTTTTATAATTCATTTCCTCAAGAGTAGGTACAGAAATATTTGAGAAATATTAGTTACAAAATATATTCTGTTTCTTGTGAAACCTGTTCAGTTTTATAGGTATGAAAAGAGACATCAGGCATAAACCAGACAAGGATTGAACAGTTTTGCAAATCCTACACATAAACTACAATAACAATATTCGATTTGTGTCCAAGCTCTAGACTTCAACTGAATATAACTCTGTCTGATAGGAAATACTGATAGAAGCAAGAGAAAATAGGCATTTGATAGTTCCTAAAAAGAGCATTTCCTTTTTTTTTACCTCCAAAGTGGATAAATCATTTTAACTGCTAACCCACTACCAGACAGGAAACTAGAAACATGCCACTTGTCTTTAGATACTCATAAATTAGGAATTAAGCTCTAGAGTAGAAAGTTAGTAGTCAAGAGAGTCAAGTCGAGCTAATGATTGACATCACAAAAAATCTCAATCATAATTTAAGGTGCTAGACTTAGAGTCACAGATTATTATGTTTAGGCTTTTAAAGTAGGGATGCCATTTACACTGTTAAGCTGGTAGCAAAAAAAGTTATTTATCGAAAAGTTAGTAGCTAAGGATATTAGTAGCTAAGGATGAAATCCAAAGAGCTAGTGACGTTCCTGCATAACTCGGCTGAGATCTGAAATACAAACTGAATAATCTAGTGAACAGTCAGCTAGCGACTTAGAAGTCTGCAGGTTTGTATGCCCATCTGTTGTCACCAAAGAACTTACTTAGAACATTACATTTATAAACTTGTCAAAATCCTGAGATACCTGAATATCTATGCACTATCTTGTGCATGTGAACTTGCATAAGTAGAATCACATGTACTTTATTCGATCCTGAATGGGTTAGAGAAAAAAAAGAAAAATATTTTGTAGCTCAGAGATGAATGGACTCTTACGGGGGTATATCTCCCCTATGGCATTTCTTATTGGATGACTTAGGTAATTTCCTGTACAGCATATTCCCTGCTAGAAAATCAGCTCATGGGGTCTCATTACAAGAGAGATCCAAGGGTGTGTTTTCCCTACATGGTATCACAGGATTCAAATCCCAGACCACGAAAAGAAATACTACATTCGTACTTGGACAAGCCACAGAAGACAGTATGAAATTCATTAGTAATTTAATGATATGAGACTAAAATATTAGTACTGTGTTGTGTAGCATGCAGTATGCTATCCAATACTCAGTACTTAAAGGCACCACGTGGTTGAGATGGACACACAAAGTAGGCTAAGTAATATGCTTTTTCCTTTTCCTTTTATTTTTTGGTAACTAAATAAACAATATATATTACCTCTTGACTATAAAAGTCCTGCAATTAAAATATTACACATTCTTTTGCATGCTAATAAAATATCACCTGGCATTAAATTGATGTTTAATTAGCATAAAATTTATATGTGAAGATATAATTTAAAAAACCAATAAAAATATAATAAAATTCGTGTGAGGTATTGCCAGTTTTACATCCAGACTGAAAAAAGTCTTCAGAGACTTCATTTGATACTTACTAGCCAGATATATTTTCCTTGTTGTTTTAACAATATATGGAATGGAAAAGAAAAGCAAAATATCCCCTTGTAGATAGTCTAAGTACTGTGTGAAGTAAGACTCTTGCTAATCACATATTACTGTACCTATATCTGTTTAAATACATTGAGGAAGAAAAAGCTACCACTTAAGAAAATAATTTGTTGCCAATAACAAATGAGGTTAAGTTCATCCAGATAATTTTTTTAAATTGCATAATTATTTGCTTTGTGGTGGTATGGTTTTTTTTTTGTTTGTTTTATTTTGAAAAATGACTATGAGAAAATGATACCTCTTCCTTTATAATTTACTCTTTTATTTAGTGTATCTTAGTTTGGAAAGAGAATATCTCTTAGGTAATGAATTGTATGAATTCCTTCTTTGAAATGATGCCAAAAGAGTGTTTAGTAGAGTTTTAATAATATATATGTATATAAACTAACCAGATCTAGTAAGATTCTTAAATACCTTGAGGTGGATAATCTGAAGACCTCTGCTGACACTGTAGACTTTTGCTATGACAATATGAACATCCTACAGTTTATCTGTAGATCTATTTGTGTTTGGAAATGATCCATTTAAAATCAGTTTTCAAATAACAGGTTTAAGTAATTTCATCCCATTGATTAAACAAATTTAAGACACCATTGAAACTGTTCTTGTGACTAATTATTACCTGACACACAAATTCTGGTCCAACTTTGGTTAGCCTCAAATTGCCCACATATGCTTCAGGAACTAAATTTCTGAATGCAGTGCAACATTTTTCCTTTTTCTTGTTATATAGGAAACAAGATACTCAGCAGCTTAATTGTTTAAAATAAACTGCAATTCTTTGCTTAAATAAAAATCCCATTAACTGAATAAAATCAAACCTACAGAATAATCTGGAAAGTTTCAGCATTTTCCTTATGACCACCTGACATATTTTGCTGTAGATAAATTCTCCCTCACATCTTGGGAAAATAGAAAATGGGGAAATGTTCAGATATAAGTGTAACAAAATACATGGATATTAGTTGCTTTTATTCTTCATCTTTACCAAGAAAGAAGTTAAAATGACAGCCATTTCAAAGGGATAGATCAGAGGCAAACACAGATTTGATTTTGAATTGATGTCAGTCCCATATGGAAGCCTGGGACTAATGCCACGTATTGGGAACTCAAATATCATGCAGTTTATAAGAAGAAAGAATCAAAGCCCATAACCCATCTTAACAGAATTTAGGTATAATTAAAAAGGATGCTTTCAACAGTCAGTAGCTTCAGTTCCTTTAGCAATTTGCACAGCTTCCAGCAACCATGGAAACTTACAGCTTTTTCTCCCACAATAAGCTAATATTTTCTTCATCTCTTTGTTCCATGTCAATTTAAATGAAAATAATCTTCTTACTCATTACCTCTATATAATTTTTTAATAAATGATATTAGGTGTATCTTAAAGATTTATTTTAAATGGCACCAAAAACTATCTCCCCATATAACAGATCTGAAATGATTAGGCAAAGCTATGAACAAACATAAATTTTTTTATTTAATTCTACTTATTATATTTTGAATGAAAATTATACCTTTTTAACATTTCCTTCTAAATTGATTGCTACATATTTATTCTACATTGTTATCTGAAGTCAAGTGATAAAAAAATTATAACCTATTAAATATTTCCTTATAAAAATATTTTTAAAAATAACTCAGATTTTCCTATGAGTTACAATGTAACAATTTGTCTTCCTTTTAATTCTCTTCTACATCAGAACAAATCAAATTGAGATGCATTCCTTACTGAAATTCACTAACATCTCTTATTTGGTATGACAGAACTTCACTGGAATCCACAAATGAAACGCTTGGGCTTTCAGGACCATGTAAAACTGAATTGATTTCCTGATTATCTCTTGTAGGCATAAAACTCTTTTTACTTGCAATCAAGTAGGATCTCAGAAACCAACAGAATCTCATAAAATTCTTTGGAAGACTTGTAAAAGAAGTGTTAACCTTGCTCTTTTATACAGCTCATCTTCAGGTAAGTAACAGGCTTTCCTGTGATGTGAACTCCTTGATTTTATTATTTAAATGTGATATGAATCTATAAACAATAAAATAGCTCCTATGCAACTTCAGCTGCAAAGAAGTAGTTGCAGCTGAAGCTCCACTAAATCCAGTAGTCATCAAGTTGTCATACTGAGTTTTTTGGAAAAGCCAATGATCAGGAAATGCATTTTCCTTTAATTAAAGAGAGTGCATTTTCCTTAGATTGTAGCAAAGTGTCTTTGACGCTCTTTTTGAAAGTATGAGTGAAATTACTTTTTTATAAGCAAAGTACAAATAACTGATAAGTTTAACAGATAGAAAAAATATAGCTAGCCAAAACATTGCTTTATTTTATACTGCTTCTGTTAGCAACAGCCCTATAGGTTCCCAAAAGGATATCAAGAATTCTGAATTATTCAGACCTCTGGATAGAGTGAAAGGCTTCCGGACTCCTGTGGTATGTTGTGGTTTAACCACTGCCAGCAATTAAGGCCCACACGGCTGCTCGTACACTCACCCCTGGTGGGATGGGGGAGAGAATCAAAAGATTAAAAGTGAGAAAACTTGTGGATTGAGATAAACACATTTCAGTAGGTGAAGCAAGAGCCACCCACAGAAGCAAAGAAACAAGGAATCCATTCATCACTTCCCATCATCAGGCCATCTCCAAGAAAACAGGGATCCATGACACAGAACAGTGACTTGGGACAGCAAACACATTCACTCTGAACATCCCCTCCTTCCTTTTTCTCTCAGCTTTATATTCTCACCATGATGCTATATGGTATGGGATATCCCTTTGGCCAGTTGGGGTCAGTTGCCCTGGCTCTGTTGTCTCCCAGCTCCTCGTGCATGCTCAGCCTCCTTGCTGGTGAGGTGAGGTGAGAGGCAGAAAAGGCCTTGACCCTGTGTCAGCACTGCTCAGCAGTAATAAAAACATCCCTGTGTTACCAACACTATTTTCAGCACAAATCTGAAGCATAGCCCCATCATTGGCTACTATGAAGAAAATTAATTTTGTTCTGGCCAAAACCAGCACGTGCAATTAATGAAATAATTTCGTAAACTGTCTGTGGATAATAGAAATGACTCATATTCAGCAGAGATATAATCCCTTGAAAATTATGCAAGTACTTTGTATTTCTCCAGTTCTGACAGAATTAACAGTCATAAAACATGCAAGAAATAAAAGTATAATTATTTATAATTACGATGATATACAGAGTAATGTATCAAAAGTCAATAGACTGTAGGAGTTTTCAGTTTTGTTTTGTTTTCAGGACTATATTCCTTTATTCAAATAGAAGGTAAGATAAGATTTTGAAATAAATGCTGTGGATTGAACCATGGTGATTGAAACATTGATTTCTTTACTACATTGACTGTAAATACATGATTTAAATTAACCTGGAGTAAACTTTTGTCAGAAATGTGAGACTCCATATTTTTTTCTTATGTCATCAAGTCTGTGGCTACAAAGACATGATTAGAGCAAGCTGGAAAAAAATCCATCTATTTTAAATAAGAAAATTTTTTTTAAAAGTCAGAAAAAAAGGTGATTTGAACCAAGCGAGAAAACAATAGAATGGGGTGAATAGTAAAGGAAAAACAAAAGATACCTCAAAACCAACAATGCAGGGCTGAAATGGTCCATCCCAAGGATATGTGTGTAAATAAGGAAGTGCCTACTGCACAACATTAGAGAGGAAGATCTTGCACCATTTCTGTCAAGTAAGCATGACAGAATGCCTTCTCGAGTCTTTAGGAAGGATGGAGCAGGACAGTGAGGAAATTACCTTTTTGTCAGAAAGCAGTGAGAGTGCTCACTGAAACTCTGTCTAGGAACAGGTGTTGACAAGCTGAGAAGTAAAGGGTTGAAATTAGAGATTAGATCAATGTGGGCATTATCACTGTAGGTGCCTTCCAGCTGATGGAGGCAGCATTACATTTACAGAATCTGGTCCTCATGGGAGACCTTAACCATGCTGATATCCACTGGGAGGGAAGCACCACAGAGCAGAAGTAACCAAAGAGGTTTCATAGAGTGCATTGACTACAACTTCCTGGCAGAGGCAACTGAAGAAAGAAAAAGGGAAGATGCTTTGCTGGACTTAAAAATAAGAAGGGACTGGTCAGGAGCATGATGATCAAGGGAAGCCTTGACTTTAGTGATGAGATCATGGAGTTCAGGATCATGAGAAAAGGAAACTAGGCAAAAAGCAGCACGATAACCCTGGACTTCAGGACAACAGTCGTTAATCTGTTCAGAGATCTGATTGGAACAGTGCCATGGGTTACAGTCCTGGATTGAAGAGGGGTTCACAGGAGCTGGTTAATTTTCAAAGGGTTCCCTCCTCCAAGCTCAAGAGCAAGCTGTCCTGATAAGTAGGAAATCCAAAAAAGGCAAATGGAGGCCTTCATGGATGAACAAAGAGCTCCACAATAAACTCAAACAAAAAGAGGGAGCCTACAAGAGGTGGAAGCAAGTTCACCTAGCCCAGGAGGAATTTAGATACATCATCAAAACAATGCAGGGGTGAGGTTAGGAAAGACAAAGCCCATCTGGAGTGGAAACTTGTAGAGAAATGAAGGACAACAAGAAAGTTTTCTACAAGTTTATCAGCAGCAAAAGGAAGACAGGGAACGGGAAAGAGGACTTGGTGACAAAAGAAAAAGAACAGAGAAGTGTCAACAGAGATGAACCTTGGGGTCCTTTTGGACAACAAGCTGACCATGAGACAGCAATATCCCTAGGAAGAGAGTTAATGGTAAGTCAAGGGAGGTGAGACCTCCTCCGTTCTGTGCTGCTGAGACATAATTGGAGCTCTGGATCTAGTTCTGTGCTCTGAAGTGTCTCACCACCTTCATCATAATTTATTCCTACCAAGAAGGAGTAATTTCTTTCTTAGAAAAAGCAGTATCTAATACAGAGAAAAGCTTGTTTGTATAGTCAACCTTTTCATTTTGCTCTTCCAGTTTGACCCTCAATCTATTACTAAGAGTTTCATGAGCTACGTAACCAGGAGCAACCATATTGACTTCTGTTAGTGCTTATGGTTATTGAGTTTCACCTTGTTCAGAATTTTATGAAACATTATATCTATGGTATCAATTATAAGAAAAACTATTTGGTTTTAATAACAAAATTTCGGAGAGAAAGTGTATTAAAAAGTCCACTTATTACCACTTCCTAAACTATTTTTCAAAATTCGGTGCAAGGTAGGTGTTTCATTACAATAAAATTAGATTTAGTAACAATTTCAAATGTAATATTTTTAATAAGAGAGAGCTTAATAAATATACAACATAAACAGAACACTTTGTAGAAATAATAAAGGCAAAATATGAAATGATCATCATATTCATTGACAAGCAAATCTCTGATCTGTAAACCACATGAAATCCTTTTATTACAATATTGTTAGCAATTTCCTGATATGACTATCAGAATAACAACACAATAAGCAATCTTGGGAACCCTTTTGCAAATATTTATGAGTGATCACGTTAGTTTTGTCCATGGATAAATTCACCTGACTTTCTGTTTACCTTTTCACAAAGATGCCTCCTGGCTGGAAGAAACTTAATGTCACCTTAATTATGTTCTTGTTTTGGTAGCATAAATTATTTATGCCTTAACATATTTATATTTATCCTTCTCTAGCTTTCATTTCTGTTCTCTGGTGTGTGCATTTTGTGAGGAAGCATAGTGTTAAGTTGTATGACCTGGCAATGTTTTGGGGTTTTTTTACCTTGTCATATCTCTTTGTAACATGGATCATTGAGACAGAGTAGCTATGCTAGCCAGCCTATGAAGTTGTTAAGGGGAGACTGATCTTGGTTGTTTAAAGTGGATTAAGATTGTATGCATGTCAAAAAGGTCATTCCAGCTGTTACATCTACTTTACCATAAGTGTACAATTCTGGAGATTGACAATGGGCAAATTGTGATTAGCTAGATCATTAAACTGAAAATTGTCATCATGGGACTGTCTTAAGAATACTAAAAGTTATAGTGCACTTCGTCCCATCATCTGCAGGAACTGAGAGCAGCCAGTACTTGAAGGAATTACAAGATTAGATTTCAAACTGATGACCCAGTACCTCTAAAATACATTTCTTTTGTGCCCTTTTCCCAGAATCAGTATAAACAGCATCAGCCTCTCCATCAACTATAAGTAAGGAATGAGAAAGTTGCAGAACTCAAATGCTTCTGGAGCCATGGAAAACATCCCTGTCAGCAGCAGATCCAGTTTACTTTCTGGACACTGTTGACATTTCGGAGCCATCAGTTACTGAATTTTCTTTCCATCCAGTGCACGGTAGCTCCTGCAAAGCAGTTGGTAGCTGTGCTCCCACTTAACTTTCTGGATAGTAGTTTCAGCACCCGAAACTTAAACTTGTTCCCATAGATTCCTTCTGAGAGAAGTGGTACCACTTCAGAGAAGAAACAGACCACATATACCACACAGACACACAGACACATAAATGCACACACACGAAGGTTCTTGTCTGCTGCTATCCAAAAGCCAAACTTTCGATTCTGAACTTCTTCCCTGCTTTCACTTCAGTCTGGAATAATACTGTCCCAGGTCTTTATGATACCTTTCTCTGAAGGGAGCTGCCCAAGAAGTTCTCAATTCCTCAGCTATCATGAAAACAAATGGATTTTCTGTTTGGAAATCTTAGCAGCAGTTTATGAGGAAAGCTAAAGAACAGGATAAATATACCTAAGACAAGTCTTAGAGACTGACACCAATCGGTGTGGAATAGCCACCTCTGTACATTAAACTTCCCCAGGGCTCCTCCAAGAATGTCTATTGAGAACAGTTTCCAGGTTGTACCAACTCCCAAACAGCGACTGGCAATTTTCTGAGGAGCACTAGTTGGCACATCCTTAACCATAAAAGAGAATGTTCTAGCAAGTTAATATAATAGACGGCAAAGTTCCATATTCCGGAACACTCCCTGACACAGTTTTATTTAGTAGCGTATATATGACTTTTGATTTCAGTGCAACACTACCACAGGAAACCCCTGACCTTGTCCAAAAAGTGCCTGAGCATTTTGGTGTGTCTAGCCCTGAACAGTCAAAATACATTCCATCTGGATTTACTTAATAATCACTTTAAAATCACAGTGAAAACCACCAAACTTGCTGCACAAGCTACACTTCAGAAAATCAGGATAAATCAGGCTATGATTTCTGTGTGGCTACTCAAGGTATAGGCAGATGTTCTGAAGTATCTGAAAGTAATATCAAATCAAAATATAATTTAAGTATCTTTTTCTTTTGAGGAACTGTGTTGTTATATCCACTGTCAGCAATTTCTCAGTAATTTTACTCCTTTTTTATTAATAAACATGTCTGTTCACCGTTAACTGTAATAGTAAACTTGTCAAACACTTCTGGAAATATTTTTATTTCTCCATTGTAGGCTTTAATGAATACCTGAGTTGATATTAATACCTTGAATGAGTGTCAATGTTCTCCAAAATACAGCTGACCAATTTTTTTGAGCACCTATAAAGTAGTTTTTACCAATCTGGTAATAGCATACATAACAAACTAATGAACTGAAGGTATAGATTGTTTTACATACAGCTATTATATATTGTTTCTTCTGCAAATAGACTTGGGAGGTGGGAATAATTCTAAAAAAGATCTGAAACCCAAAACTGCATTCATATTCCTATTTGCTATCTTTGGAATGTATATTGTGTTTAATAATAGTAAATGTACAAACGGTGGTAATTACTACCCCACTCATATTCTGATTCCCAACATGAGTTGAGAAATCAGTGATTCCCACATTTTTCAGGACAATAGATGAAATTAATGAACTAGGCTCAGGCTCATCTTTATTCATGATAATTTCAGGGCCATCTTACTCAGAGTTTCTAAACAATGTTTGCAGAAGTTTAGGAAAGCTATCTCCCAGAAATCAATAAGAATTCTGGAGATTGTTTTGACTATCACATCTAATCAGGATTTTCCTGGAAGCAGTTTCAGCTTCTAACATTCTTGATATTCCAATCTGAAATTCTTATAAAATATGAATGACTTTTACTGTGGAATCCATTTATAATATTTCAAGAGAGACATTGTTTGGATAAACCTATATGATTATTTTGTCTTCTATTTGTCAAAGGAGAAATGAAGAGTAGATGAGAAGAGAAGGAAAGGTGGGAGAAGGCATGTATATATAATGTTTGCCCTGAAATGGTGCCTGAGTGGGGCACACTGAGATGACATTTAGCTTGAACCTCTTGAGGATCAATCAATCTTAACTTGAACACAGACGTAGACTTGGTTGTCTGTCTTTTCCACTGTAACTTTCCCTTCCCCGCTCACATAAAAAGAAGCAAACAAATGAAAAATTAGACTATCTATAACATCATGCTTCCAAGTTATAAGAAAGAGTTCTGGACTTAAACTTGATAACAGTAATGTCTAAAATTGTTCAGTTATAGGAGTAAGATTAACAGCTATGGACCATTTCCTGAGATGATGCCTCCCACACTTCTGAATCACACCGTTGTGTTTGATGTTTGCGTTATTTCTCAAAGAAAAATTCTATGAGAGAAAGAAGATAAGCAGAGCTATTTCTGTTGATTAGAACAAATTTGAATAAATAAGAGAAAAAAGTGAGATACTGCAAATCTTGGCAAATACAGTTATAGGACTCCTTCACAAACAATTTCTAATTTTTTTTTGTGAATGTATGCCAAGTTTCATATATACAGAATGTTAAAGGCAAACTATTTTCTCATCATAAAGTTAATAACACATCAGATACTATATTTGGAATTTGAGCGGTAAAACAATATCCCTGATCATGTGATTATCCTTCTGATTACTGACTGATGGCTAAAAATTCAAAAGAAGATGAAGACCTCTAGGAACAGGAATAAAAATATATTCTAACTAGAAATGAGAATCCATGTCATAATAGCCTTGGATAATTCCATTCTGGTATAATTTCTTCAGACTTTCAGTGTTTGATGATAGTTCATAAGTATACTAGTCACTGCCAAATTATTCATATGTAGTCACAAACCATAGAGAGTAAAATCAAGTTCATTAGTGTTTAGAAATGTCTCATTGCCTCAGAAATTCTCATGAAGGTTTAGTCTGGGCTCAAAAGTTGCTTAAAAAATATTACAGGCTAGACTCAAACAGAAATGTAGGTCTGAAAACAAAAAAGTGTCTAAGCACCTGTGTGATCTGCAAGTTCTCAAAGGCTGAGACTCAGGGTATATAAATTTCAGTAATGGTCTTCACTTCCTTTTAAAATGGATAACACTTCACTCATTGAGAAGCCAGAAGCCTCAGATTTTGGAGGTGACATACTGTTTCGTACGAGGCTCCACTCTTGCCGGGACCAATGCAAGATACGGAAACATTCAAACTTCGCATCAATTTCTTAGGTCTTTCAGAAGGTTTGTAGCAATTATCCACTTCAACATGACAACAGTTTCAAAGTGACTGACCTTGACCCTTGGTTCTTCTATGTGTAACCTAACAGCAAAAGGCTAAGTAGGACAGTTATGAGTATGCATAACATTAGCTATAATCTCAAACTTCTTCAAAGGGAGAGAGAAAAATATTATTAATTCTGCCAATTCTGTCCTGGAGGAAACAAGGTATATAAGAACATAAATGTCTGCTACCAAATCATTGGCCTTATAGGACAATAGTAGTATGTTGGTTATGCAGTGGTTATGCAGTGCAGATATACACAGAAGCCTGTAGGCTATAACCATGCAGTGCTTCAGTGTACTCTAGATCTATACCCAAGTTAACTCTCAGTAAGAGGTTTCCCTGGAATCAATTCTACCTATTCGAGATGATCAGCAATTTGTGCTAACCAACAGTTACTATAAGAGCCAACTCCTGAGAGAAGGTCAGTATTTTCCTGCCAACACAAACTGTTAATTTTGCCTACTTACTTGAGGTAAGTGCTAGAGACATTTGCATTATAATATATTGTAATAAAACACGTTGCTGCAAAAACAGATGGTGTTACCCTTACAAGTCTCTTAACCCCTATAGCAAAATAAACTGTCTTTGAAGATATACTGCTGAGATGTCTTTCCCTGAGCAGGGCAGTATGGGAACTGCTATACAAAGAGCTATATGAATAAGAGCTAGGAAGCAGAAACACAGCCAGAAATGTGTGCACCACTGACTCATTTCCATGATGAAAAATCTAATAATCTTCTGTCTCTTAAAGAAAGTCCCTGGGTCTACTGCCCATCTGTTTTACTTGTGTGCACTTAATGATGAGGGAATTGTCTATTCAGTCTTACAACTGCTGCTGGAGTGATATTCAGACTGTTTTGAAACCCATCATGTTACTCAGTAAGGGCAGAACTCAAATAGCATTTTGAGTCTGCTGCAAGGGAAGACCCCTAGTGATCAGAGCCTGACGACTCACTGCCTCAAACATCACTGAAAGTTATGGGACTTCTAGGGCCTGGGTATCTGGGTTGAAAATAACAGCCAGCTGCCGCTGTGCACAAAATCTGATGATCAGTCTTATCACCACATGCACAGGATACTCTGCATTGAACAGACTTGGCTTCACTGTGTATAGACATAAAGCCACCTTACTTGCTTCCCAGGGAAAGTCAATACTGCAGCAGAGTTATTTGCTAACTTTAATGGTGTAACTTTGTAGCCCTGTAATAGCATATTTTGTTGTTAGTAATAGGCCATAAGCTCTGTACTGAGTTTGCATGGCCTCAGGGCTGATGCTTGTCAGATCTGCTCTACCTGAGGTTGTCTTGGCCTGCCTGCAGCTTTGTTTCATTTGGTTTATCTGCAACAACTATTTCTCTCAGAGAACAGATATCTATGTCTAATTTATTTTACTTTTGTTGTCTTTGTATGGTAAAAACTCAATTTTAAATATATATCAAGCAGTTATTAGCTATTCTATGTAGCATCAGAGCCTTATGACTGTAACATAATGATAGGGCAGAGGAATAGAGCTACACTACTGTCCTTGAGATGTGTCAGAGAGGAGTAGAGGAACGGGTCTTTAAGGGATAGGATGCGGGTTGATGTTGGAGACTCAACAACTACGAACAACTCAGTGATGGACATTTAAAGAAACAGACCTGGAGCAAAACCAATTTTGTCATTAAAAAGAAAAGAAAGACATTATATATATATATTATATATATATTTATTATATATATATATTACATATATAAAGGGAAGCATATGTAGTAATTTTGATACAGCATAGAACTGTAAATCACTGAAGAAACAGTAGAAAGTGTAAAAGTGTGTCAGTATACATACAAAGGACCAAAAGAGGACCTCAGAGTGAGGAAGAAGCCATGAACACAAATATCACATTCCTCACAGCCAAGGACTTCAGCTACTGATGAATCACCATAGCACCCCCACCATTGTTGCCATTATGAAACCACCAAGGAGCAGAGAGAGGATGAAGCACGACATCAGAAAAAGGAGCATGGAAGGGATGTGTACATAACAATTTTAACTAAATTGCTATTCACTTTTTCTTTTCTGTAATAATCAGATCTATGCTAATAATTACTTTGAATTGCACTGGTGAGATTTCAATGACATCAACAGTAAATTCCCATCTTTATTTATAAGATGTGTTTCCCTTTTTTTTTTTGCCCATTTACAAGATTTTGAGCGTAACAAGAAGAAAAAAGAAAACAGTCTGTTCAGATTGACTAGTATCTACCTCAGAACGCTCAAATTATTCAATAAAATCTAATGTATTAAGTAATAATAACGTTATTAACCTTTAACAGAGGTGATATTAATCTTTGAATAGTAGAAAGATAGATAAAGTTGTGTTAGTAATTACCACAGTATATTTCCCCATGAAATAAAATTTAATAAAACATGGGCCATGATCTTACCCATAGTGTTTTGTAATAATTAAATTGCCACCATACTACTGCTTTAAATGATATTTTATGAACTTTAATGTCTATATAGAAATTGAATATTTTCTTCTCTCAAGGAATAAAAGCAAAATAGTTTGGTTTTCTCTTTTAAGCCATACAATGTCCTTAATGATGTTTGGAATCCAAGAGATTTGCTACAAATACATTGCATAAATTAAAAAAAATACACTTTATACTATATGTAGAACCTTGTGTGCTTTGAATATTTCTATATTTCTACATAATGAAGTACATGTACAGAATGTGAAAACCTTGTGCTGAAACAAATATTACATGTACCCATAAATTAATGTGTCCCCTTAGGAAAATGAAAGTTCACAATGCAATTACCCCATTTCTTCACTGAAGACATAAAGGAAGTTATAGAACTAATTACCCTGATAATGGAAAGGGATTTTTCTTGTCCTCTTTCATTGCAATCCCACCTAGAAGCACGATATAGGAAGATGTAATTCATTGAATTCCACAGTGGCTCTGTTGTTATATATTTATTAGAAGAAACTGAGGCATTTTAATACTTTTTGTGTCAACCTTATACATAAACTTCCCATATAATGTTGCCTAAAAATCCTGGAGAAAAAACTCCAGCCAATGTTAGGTATAGATAAGGTAGAGAATGTTTTTTTTAATGAAGGCCTTCTGGCCATGGAGTACAAAGGCCTGTGCTCACATACAGAATTCTTACACTTTTATATCTTTTACTAATTATCATGTCTAATGGGGACATACAATCCTAAGACCCCTTTTGGCCTTGTACGCCCTCAGAACTGCCCCACTGGAGCCCCTTGAGCCCAAGGGGCCCCAAGTGCCCCCAAGGGCCTTGAGCCTTCTATCTTGTTTTGTCTACCATATCTCTTGTTATTCTGGTCCAGGTGTGTTGCAATTTGGATATCAGCAGAAAAGGAACTGCTAGGCTTAAGTCAAAAGCCTTGGGCCACAGGGGCTGGGGGAAATCCCACCATCCAAGGACCAGACAAAATCCATTGATATTCATCTGTGTTGATTGTCCTGTCTCCTGCAGCAAGATATGGAAAGACTGTGTGATAATGCTATCAGTCCATGCAGAAGCCCTTTTTGTTTTCTCCCTTCTCTTGTAATCTTTGTTATGGGAAATGTTAAAACCATTTTTCCCCCATATGTCATCCTTGTTACTGGAAATGCTAATCAATTGTGGAATCCCCCAGCTGGCATAACCCGGCCTCCTTATTAGCATGTTCTGCCCCTGAGACCCTTAAATAGCATTTAATGTGTTCAATAAAGCATTCCAGTTTCTTCTCCCAAGTCTGGCATCGTGTAGTTCTTGGACTTTTACACAGGTGCACATCCCAAAGGAATGTTCTTGCTAAAAATCTATTGCCTTGAAAAGATGGTTAAAAGACGGTTAAACTGAAGCTTCAGAAACAGACGGTTAAACTGAAGCTTCAGGCACACAAACTGTGAGAAAGTAGCGGTCAAAATGAAAGAAAAGTACAGTTTGCAAAACACAACAAGAATAAAAAAGGTAATAAAGAGCTCCCCACATAGAATCATAGAATCATTTTGGTTGAAAATACCTTTAAGATCACTGATCACAACCATAAACCGAAAACTGCCAAGTCCATCACTAAACCATGTCCCTAAGTGAGATATCTGCACATATTTTTAATATCTCCAGGGATGGTGACTCAGACACTTCCCTGGGTAGCCTGTGGCAATGCTTGACGACCCTTGCAAGGAAGAAATGTTTCCTAATTTCCAATTTATATCTCCTCTAGTGCAATTTTTGTTGGCAAGCAACACATTCAGTTTCCTTTCGTAGTTGGATCCCTCACCAACCGTATCAGGAAGTTATCTTCTACACACTCCAGGAGCCTCCTAGACTCCTTCCCCTCCACTGTATTGTATTTCCAGCAGACATCTGGTAAGTCCAGCAGACTAGCTGATAAGTAAATCCTCCATGGGAACAAAGGCTAGAACTTGTGAGACTTCTTCCAGCTGCTTATACAATATTTTGTCTGTCTTTTCATCCTGGTTTGGTGGTCTATAGCAGACTGTTACCAGGGTATCTGCCTTGTCAGCCTTCCCCCTGATTCTGACACATAATCCTATCATCACCATCATCAAGCTCTAGACAGTCAAAACACTCCATAACATACAGGGTTACCTCACCACCTCTCCTTCCTTGCCTATCCCTTCTGAAAAGTTTCTAAGCACTCATTGCAGCACTCCAGTTGTAGTAGTCACCTCACCAGGGTTCCATGATTGCAACTATATTTCTATACCATTTAAAAAAAATTATTTATTTTTTAAAATGGCAAAATAAAGCAATCAAAAGAGTTAGATTTCACAGACATTTAACAGACCCTACTCTTACGGAATTGTAAGGACTAGTTATTATATCAAAGTGCAGACAGTAATAAAAGAAATGTCAGGTAGGACTGGTTACCTGAACATCAGTGCTTTAAAATTCAATGGCTAGTGCTGTGTTAGTCATCTTGGGCTTCTGCTATCATCAGTGAAAAGAAACAGGCATCTCCAGAGAGAGACTAATCTCATCCTATTAAAGGTAAGCAAATTAGATCAAAGCAGTCACCCTCTGCAAGTGCATATTTATCTTCAACAACCATAAATGAAGCCTGAGGTGAACAGCTCAGATGTCTAACACAAATGTTGAGTAAAGTGAACCTCTAAAATTTAGCACTGAAAGTTCTTTACATTAACTCCATGTCTTTCTCAACTTCTCTTATTTAGCATACAGCACAAGTCTCATGCAAGGAAGTATAAACTTAAGACCTTTAGAACAACAGCCAAAAAAGTTTCGCAGAGATGAAGTCGCACATTCTACTGGGCATTGACAGTGTTCTGAGGCATTAAATCCCATAGCAGGAAATTTGAGTGAAAATGTCCAGATAATCCTGAGAGCAGACTGCAGTTCCCAAAGGAAGAAGCAAACACTCAAAATAAAAATGTCACTATCAATCTCCCCAGAAAAAAAAAATTTTGACCTAGAATCTGAATGTTTGACTAATACTGTCTAGCCAGACTTTTGAGATCAGAAGACCAGTTGCTGAAATTTTCAGTATTTACAAGGAAAGCAAAGAAGCAAGACAGAAAAAAGAATTCATCATCTGGTTTTTGCACCAGTATATGCACAGTTTATTTCATATATTGTTCTTATCTTGCATTATTTAATCTGTTATGTATGTTGGGAATAGTATAGACTTTTTCAAAATCAGTTCTATCACAGTGATTGCAGAAAAGTATGCTGTACATGCTAAGTTAATCCATAGATCCTAAAAAATTCTCATCTTTCTTAAAAGAAGAATAACTTTCCAAACTATGGAAAGACCACTGATGCATACTTCTATTCACTTATTATTTGATATAATGCCTATTTGTGTATTATTTTGATTGCAAACAATCATGATCAGTTCTGTGAAAATGTCATAGTAAACAGTAGTCATAGTAAATATAGATTAGATATAGTCTAATTTTTTGACAGATTTTATTCAGAAAATTCTCCTTTAGCCTTGATTGAGTACTGCAGTGGAAGTTTCAATGGATCAGCAAACGGATAGATAGATTGGACAAACTCAGATTTTACTTTCTGTTGTGTGGGATAGAAAGTCACGTCCAAGGGGCAGGAGCCAAGCATGCTGATATGTGAAGGAAAAGGAAACTAAAAGGTGAAGAATGAACTCTTAAAAGTGTTAAAGTATATCTGCCTGCGGCAGACTAGAGGAAGCAAATAAATGACAGGCAACTGGGACTGAAACAGAAACTTTGAGGGAGACAAGATGGGATACAGTGGGCAAAAAGTAAGACAGAAGTGCACACGTAAGCTGAGAGAAAAAGTAAAGATAATAGAAGAGCAAGATAAAGAGCAACGCACAGCAAAATGTGAGGAAATACAGGCACGCAGAGACCAATGCAGTAAACAGGAGATCATGAAATGTAACAAAGATGAACTGGTATCCAGATAGCTCTGGCAGAAAAAGGCAGAGGCGGTAGGAACTATAAAATATTTACACTATATTGTCTTCCTAATGCTGATTATATTAAAAATATAATTACAATATGGAATTGCAATGTTTTGAAGCTGCTCCAGATATGTGGTCCTAGAAAAAACATGTTATAAAAATTCATCGGTGTAAAGTTCGAGTGCTAAGGAATCAACACTTCTCAATGCAAAAAAAGCATCCTGCAGAAAAATGTAAATCTAGGTCTACCACCTAAGAACTTATTACTGAGTACTGTACTTCCTTCAAGAGAGATCATATTTAAACTGTCCTAATTAGGTGTAAAAGCCAACTATTATTATTATTATTACTACTGCTACTTCTATCTTCGAGATAAGTCCATAGCTTTATATTTGACTTATTTCCCACCCCCAACCTCTTTGGAGTGTTAATGGAAATAATATCTGGTTAGATAATACAGTATTTTTCACAAGAAGATGGTCTCTTGCAGTTATATAAATGACAGGCAATGTCAATGCAGTTATAGAAAACAGGTACAATAGGAAAAATTAAATTATTTTATAAACAGCTAGGCAAATTTCATCTCCTTCATTTTACTCTGGAGGGCAGCCAACAACCTTCTAAATGCCAAGAGCAGAAGGAGCAGAGGGATGTATCTTGGGTAGTATGCGTCAGAGATTGGCTGCCTTGGGGTAACAATGAAATACTGGAGAACTTGCAGAAACTATGAGGCTATCAAGTAGGAAGAGAGATTGAAGAAAACTTTCTGATGCTCCCTGTTTTCAGAAAAATAATGATTAGCAAAACACCTTCTGAAGATAGAATTTTCTTTTTAACTTCCATATTCACAGAATCACAGAATGGGTAAGGTTGGAAGGGACCACAGTGCGTCATCTCATCCAACCTTCCTGCTCAAATAGGGTCATTCGAGAGCACATGGTACAGGATTGCGTTCGGATAGTTATTCAAAATTCTGAGTTGAAAACTAAACTTTTTGTATCATGACAAGATTTCACGAGACTAAGAGTATGGTCATTATCAATTAAGTTTTTTGTGTGTTTTAAGGAAAAAAATTATTTGGTCTTGCTTTATTTTACTCCTAAAAGTATTAAAGTTTTTCTTCTTTAAACTTCTGGATTAGCTGAAATTTCTTTTTCTTTTCTTTTTCATTCTATTCAGTGAATGATCATTTACCAGTCAACAATGAATCCCTTCTTACAGGGAGGTTTAATAGCTGCGTACCTTGCTGAGGTTCTGTGAGAATTAGGTATCTAACACTGGTAGTAAGTGCTTTGCAGATGAAAATTTCAAAGTAAGCGCTAAATATAATTACTGTTATTAGACATACATTCCAATCCAAATGTTTCTTTGATTTTATAGTTGACATAGGTTCCATTTGGTATAATAAGCAAAAAATAGCCTTTATAAGAGTGGTCAGGTAATAGAAGTTCCTGTGATGTGTCTTGCTGAGCAGCTCATGACAATTTGTAAGCAAAGAATCAAATGCATTTTTAAACAAACAAGTAGTTTTTCTGGTTTTAGTAGAAATACTTTCAAAGTAAGGTAATATTTTCCATGAGTCAAAATGGCATGAAAAGGCTATCAGAATTGAGAAGATTCCCAACCGGAACCAGATCCTGACAGGTTTGTGAAGATACAGCTCTTTCCCTTTGCACAGCCACACAAGCACCAGAAGTGCTAGCAGAAAAAGACTTAGGTGTGTGTCTGAATGCCACATCAGGTAGCAAATTTAGTGGTTGGTGCACTAGTCTGATTCATAAAATGTACCAATGTCTTCTTTTATCTTTAAGAATGTGTAACTTTATACTTGGAGAATCCCTAAGCAACCATATGTCTTCCTGTGAGCACTCCTACTAGATTTACCAGTGCTTGAAGGACATCTGGGAATGAAACTTTGAGATCTAGGGATGAGAAAAAGCCATTCGACAGTGATGAGAGCTCCACTCCCTATGTGACTTAGGCATTACTTACAATGCTACCACAATACAGTTTTCTTTGCCTTTGTTGTCTTCACTAGATATACATGTTTATTTCACAGAATCACAGAATCATTAAGCTTGAAAGGAACTCTGGATATCATGTACTCCACCCCCCCGACTCAGGCAGGGTGACCTAGAGCAGGCTACACAGGAATATATCCAGGTGTGTTTTGAATATCTCCAGAGAGGAAGACTCCATGACCTCTCTGGGCAGTGATGCCTGCTCTGCTGGTGCTACAAAAATTCAGGAGCC
>NW_020897694.1:4046206-4057537 GCF_003984885.1 Neopelma chrysocephalum | reverse complement strand
CTGGTGCTACAAAAATTCAGGAGCCGTCAGCTGGGGTGAGATAAGAAAGGGTTTAATTCTTGCCAAGGCAATAGAGATGTTACATTACGCGCGCCCTGGGCTGTGCCCGGGATGTTACATTTATAACAATATCTGGCCAATCCCAAGTGTGTCCATCCTCTAACTTTTGGCCTGGTCCACCCCCTGGCCCGCCTCCTGGAATTGGGTCGGGGGGCTTTTTGGGACCCCCTCTTCATCATTCTTCCTCATCTTCGGGGTACAGAGAGCAGAGTGACCCAGTTCCTGCGGGTCAGGACCCTGTCCTGCGGTTTAGGCCAAGATACAAGCGTTCTCCAAACAAGACAGGTTTGCCTTGACTAAGAGACTAAACATTTTCTACTGGATATGGGGTGAGAGGATTAAGGAATGTATAAACTAAGGGGTGCTACAGGGAGGAGGGAGAAAGGGGTTTGTTTCTAAAATCTACTTCTATTACCTATAAAACTTGTAAGGCTTACAAAATTAGAAAAATAAAAAAACATTAGGGGCTTAAGGCATCAGCAGCCTGTTCCAGTACTAAAGTATTTACAGTACTAAAGGTCTGAACTGCAGTGTAAGCCACTCCCATCTCTATTACCCTTGCCTTATCAACAGTAAGTAAACTTAGGTGTTTTCTAACAAATTTAACTTGGTCATTTTTTTACAGGTTAAGTAAGTTTAGCTGGCAAAAGAAATGGAGGGATAGTACACATGGAATACTTTTATTTACCGTGGGGAATAAGATATGGCTATTTACTTTTATAGAAGGAACAAGTATTTTAAGGCTTCTTTCACACTATAATGGATATCTTGGTCCTTATCTGCAGTACTGGAGATTATAGTCATCTAAAAATTGGACATTCTAATACTGAATTGTGAGACAATTAAGATCTGTTCTGGAAATAATTACGTGTGAAAGTCTTGTTGTTATGCATCCTGGGGGTGTGAAATGTACCCTACCAAATAGGGAGAACCACAAAGGTCTGTGAGATATCATCAATATGAATCTGTCATGGCTGATGCCAGACAGACTACACTTCTTTAGGTCTATTCATAAGACCCTATGGGAAATCTAAAGAAAGTGGAGTATCCAGACAAGAAGTTCAATCTCCTGGGGAAAAAGATTAAAAAAAAAAAAAAGGAAGAGAGAACTGAAAGAAGCTTTTTATGGTTACCTTTTTATTCAAGAAACAGTCTAGCAGCAGTCAATGCAAGATACAACTAGAATAATAAAAAAACAATGTCCCAGGAGTAATTATTACTACAAAAATATTGAAAAATGAAATATAACCAATCTAACATATTTATCAGAATTCACATTACCAATAACAAGGTGTTAATAGTATTGCAATTACTTTTCCAAACAGTAAGATTATTGCTACTCATTAAAGCATATCTTTAATTCTTATAGTGTAGTAGCAATCATTGATTTCTATAATTTTTTCTAATAATAAAACATGACTCCAAAGCCTATAAAGATTGGGTGAAAGGCTTTAAAAGGACAAAAAGGAGATGAATTACCCTAATCTTTTGAGATATTGCTGTCTTCTATGGACACAAGGTCTCCAGAGGGCACATGGAGAGACTTTCACCTTTCCTACTGCCACCCAGCTTCTCACAAACTTGCACAGTGGATGCATCAGCATGATTTGCTCAGAAGAAATCTATTTAACAAAAAAATTATTCCTCCTGGGAATTATAACTGTCCCTCAGCATTCACTGATGACATCAAGGTCACAGTCTAATATGAAACTAAGCACTTTTTTTGACTCTTTATTCTAACGATTCAGTGGACAATCAATATCATCTCTTATTTCCTGGGCAGGCAACAAACATTTCTAAGGAGGTTTAGTTTTATGTGCTATTTAAAAACAGAAGCAGAAAAAAGATTCCATATTTCATTATTTTTTATTATGAACGTGTTTTTTAACCATTACTGTTAACATTTTTTCTTCATTTCCTTCTTTCTTTTTTCTTTCTTTTTTTTTTTAATCCTAAAATGCATCTATCATAAGTCCCTGGAATTTGCATAAAAATACCAACTTCAACATGAGCCTAATGAAGTCATGCCAGTTTCCACAGAAATTGAAGAGGAATTTTGATAGATAGTGCTACAAGATCTGAACTACAAACTGTAATTAACATAAACATTCAGTTGTGGTTTTTTCCTTCTTTTTCATGAAAGATATAATTACTTTTCCATTAATGATTACTTATCATATTGCCATGATGATTTCAAAAACAAATATTCCTTTGTGTGGAAGACTACAGACAAGTTGTTTTTTAGCATCCAATTTAATGTCATAAGCTACAAATCTGGAGTTTTTTCCCTACTCAATTATATGTATTCTTATGTTTATTCCAGGGATCATCTTATTAAAATTATTAATTGTATTATCAGCCTTTAGCATAATTGAGGTTAAAATATAAAAAAATAGAAGAAAATCTCTGAATTGAGAATTGTCCTAGAGCTTTGTGTCAATATAGAAAATATAAATATATATATACTAAGGAAATACATATTTTAAAGAGATGCAGCACTTTTGTATGCAAATTTGATAGCAGCTTTCATTGGCTAGTGCTTCAGTAAATCTAATAAACTAGATATCAACTTTTTCTTTGCTGGGAAAAACCATAATATCTTAATAAAATGAGTGTTCTGAACAACACTATTCAAAGTCATTTCAGTCTCAGAAACATGATCAGATTGCTAAAAATCAAAGTGCAACAGACTGCAGCAACTGAAAATGTTGATCTGCGTTAACACCTAAAAAAGTTGTGCTTTACAGTTTACCAAGTGACCATAATTTCACATGTGAAGTCCCAGCTGCGTCCTAATTCTGATCTTGGTTATCGTGTGGGAAACCATCAGTCATCTTCATTGACATGACCATAATTTATGCAACATTAGTTAAGCCCATTTCCTAACTATATACCAGATGGTTGTAATAGTTATATCTGTACTAGATTACTCAATTCTCAAATCTTATTTTCCCCATTCTTATCTTGATTATAGTTAACTCTCCCTCTCTCTCTCTCTCTCTCACCTAGCATTCATTCGAAGCTGAAGAGGGTAAGAGTCCGTTTTTACTAGCTGGTTAAACCTAATTTAGATTAGCAATTTGGAAACAAATGTTTTAGAGTTTTTAAATAAATTAACTGTTGGTTTTGGCCAGAGGAAATTCAGTAATAATGAACCAATGGGTGTGGTATGAGCTAGCTTCACTTGAGGGGTCAGTATCAAAACAGTGTGATCCTGATTGAAAAGAATATTGGCTATTTTGTAACAAACATTTCAATGGTATTTTGGTTTTACTTTTATCAATGATATTATATTCTACCTTTTAATCTGTAAAATGTTATATTTTAGTGCCTTTAAGAAACATAAATTGTCCTATATTTCCCTTTCCAAACCAATACATGTATGAACAGACCCCCATAGAGTGTATTTACATATTTATATATTTATATATTTTGACATGCATTTTATATTCACACTTATGTAATATTCACATTTTATTTAGAAGTCTTCTAGTGCTTCTTTAAAAAAATAATTAAATATCTCTATATTGTGTTTTCTTTAACCCATTTTTTTATTTGTACAACACTGTGTATCACTATGGCTCAAATGGGACATTATTGTCTCTTAGATATGTGTATTTAAAACCAAACCAAACCAGAAACAAAAGCAGAGGTAAATACCTGGTTTTGATGACAGACTTCAATAGTTTAAAGATCACCTAAAGTCTATAAACATATTTAACTTTTGTTGCTAAAACCATAGAACAATAGAACTTGAGTAATTAAATTTAACAAAAGTCCCCTAAACATCCTGTTTTACCTTCTTACACATCTCAAAGCCTTCTAGCAAAGGTTTGTAATTTTTATTTACCCCAGTAAACACATGTGGAATTAGGCTACTCTATGATTAAAATTTTATATCATTAATCTCAAACAGATGCCTACATACTCATACTAAATAGTCATATTTAAATCTTTGAATTGTAGAATTTTCATATTCTAAAATTTCTACCTGACTTGAAACATAAATAATGAAAAAAGTTCATAATAGAGAAACTTAAACACTGAAAAATATGTTCTAAACCTTTATTGTTTATAAACTATTTATGAGTCTAATTATTTTATTCCTATCTTGTTTTTTGCCATTTGAGAAAATAGGTGTGCAGAGTTTATTTTTGTTTTGCCTTCACATAATGCAAACCAAAACAGTTCTCACTGAGTTATTATAGTCTAATTGGTCTGAAAATTACTGATGGTCCACAATTCTGTAGGAAATGGTTTGCAGTTTGTTCGTAATCCACAGTATTTTTTGATTTTAGCACAGATTACCATTAAATGTTCAGTAATGGCAATGTGTGACTTGATAGTGAATTGCTATAAATGTTTATTTGTGTTGTTTACTTGGCAATAAGCACTGTCTGAGATTCTACTCTGTGTGTGTATGCAAACTTGTAGCCAGCCAAGACTTCCTACTGTTGAAAGAGTCTATGAAGAAGGTATATGAAGGCAGACTTCAGCAGCGATAACAAATCAATGTCAGACATACTCAGATCAAACTCTCCCTATTAACAGGAACAGTTCTCAATAAGCTTCCTCCTGTCCTGTGCTAAATTTTGCCCTTGAAATGCTCACCTCTGAATAAACACCACAGCTCTAAATAAAAGACAAGAGTATGAAGTCTCATATTAATGTTATTTTAGACAGTAGTTCTGTATTTCACTGAACATATCCTTTCACTGTTGGTTAATTGGTGTCATTATCACAAATGTCATGGTTACTTAATTTAATTACTTCTTACTCATACATAATACTAATTTTCTCTTTCAGAAAGCCAAATGAAGAAATGCAACTGAAAATAGGGGTTTGGTTTTGTTTGTCTTTTCTGTTGTGTAGGTCTTCTAAGTAGCTGATTTCAAGGAAATAGTTCTCAGAAAAACTATTTCTTTACAAATAATTGCTTTACTGTCCTACCATACTCACAGCTTTTGGTCTGCTAACTGTCTGTGCTAATCAGACACCAATTCACTTCAATGCTGAATCATACATTTATATTTGAATGTCTAAATCTTTTCATTACCATTAATCAAATTAATTGCGTTTCTGGATTGCGGTCTTGTGGTATTTCTGATTTTACCATATATCCTTACATAATGTAGAAATCATCACTTGAAAATATTTACCATGGAATGAAAACTACATCATAGTAATCACATCCTCAATTTGAAATAGCTATGGAAGCTACAAAAAATCCTCTCCCACACTCTGCTATTTTTTTCTTTTCAAATAAATACTAAGTGTAGTGTAATGTATAGGTGATTCTATGAATCTATGATTTACTATAGTAAATAAAATGCTAATTACATTTTTTTTCCTTTTATAATATTGTGGTGGTTTGAAAAACCTTTTCTTTGGGGTAGCAATGGTTTGTCCCACTGATAATACTGGACCAATCAAAGGTTCACATGCGCCCTATGGAAATTACATACCCACAGAAACGGAAGAGAAGGTGGTGAAGATAGTTTAGAAGGTAGGTAGCCATGATCTGAACCAGAAGGAAGCAGGGGGCCAGTGAGCCCCTCTGAGGCCAAGGGCCCCCAGCCCCAGCTGAGGCTGCGGGAGACCCGGTGTAGTGTCAAAGCTGGACCGGGTCCCATAATCAGGAGCTGGAAGAGTTTCCTTACTGTCAGCAGCAGCAGAAGACATTGAAAGCGGCAGAGGAGCAGTCCTGAACAGAGACAGCGATGGCTGAAAGCCAAAAAGATAGCCAGTAGCAACGAGATAACGTGAAGCCGGCTGAGAGATGCAGAGATGTTCCTGCAGGAGGGAGAGCTGGCAACAAAACAGAGGAAAACTCAGCGGAGCTGTTTTGGGGTAAGACTGTATTGCTTTCCCAAAACCCAGAGACCTGCTGAAGAGCAGGGGTGGACTTCCAAACCCTTAGGGAGTCCTGAAATGCAGCAGCAGCTAGAAAGGAAGAGAGAAAGGAGCTGAAAAACCCGGAGTCGTCCTGAGAGTTGAGCCAGGACGGGATGCGGGGGAGGTGCCCGTGCCCTCTGCCTCTGCTGCTGCTGCTCCTATCATGCTGGCGAGCTGAGACAGAGCAAAAGAGCTCTGGTAAGACTGAACTGAAAGCTGCCTTCAATGTTCTAGCCCAAGAGGAGTGAAGATCTACAAGGAAATCCCCCGAAAGGCTCGGGGTCGGGGTTGGAATTTCCACAAAGTAAGAACAAAAATCCTGACTGCCATACTTAAATCTGCTGCCTTGGAAAAAATGGAGGACACTAACCAGTGCCACAAGAAAACTGAACCAAAGGAACTGTGGCCTGTGCAGTGACAGAAAGACTTTTCTCTTTCCTTCTTGGACTTTTATTGAAGGAAAAGAGGAATTTAATTCAATGTAAATATATATATAGGTATGTGTAAATAAACCTTTGTAAATATTTTTTCCCTTCCCCCAATAACGAATGGTTGTGTTTTGTCTGAAAACTCTCCACATGAAGTGAAAAAGATATCAAGTCCATACCATCACTAAACCCTCTCACAGGGGCAAATTGTGGGAGGGGGGCTTGAACTTAAAAATTGGATCCTTTGGGAGTTTCAAACCACCACAAATATCTTCTTAAATTTTTTTTTTTTTTTTTTTTACTTTAAGTGACTCCAAGACTCCATTGATATTAATAAAGCTGAAGACAGTGACTTGCTTTCTGAAATGACCCCTGCCCTGAAGATGTGACAAACTAAACACAACAAAATACAGTGAGGAAAACAGAACTGCTTAAGATCACAAACAAATAAATTACCAGGGCAAATTAAGAATTGAGGGACTTTTCCTTACAGTTAGTTGTCTTGCACTGTGTCAAGCCTAAATCCCTTTTTTATTGTCAGGAACTATAGCATACTTCCATAAAGATTTCATCATCAGTTTCTGTTGTGTCATCCACTGAAGTCTGAGCATTTTCTAAGGCATGGCTATATGTGCCAACTACCATACTTTAATATACAGCCCTGGAGTTATGTTGAAATAATAGGTAAAAATTACTGCAGATTTTCTTAAAAAAAAAAAAATCAGGTGGCAACTTTATAAAGGTTTGTGCTGGTGCTTTCTTTTCCACAATATATGCAGTGGAAGTCAATAGACCCCAAAGAAAAGTCATGAAATGAAAGAATTTTAGCACTTATATCGCTCCCTATAGCAAGATTAGTGATTCAAACAGTATTCAACTTTTATATTATAGTGAATAAATTGTGGTACTGCAGTATTCATGATGCTACAGATTACACATAGGAAGAGATCAACTTTAATGAGAAAGAAGTTAAACAAATATTTCTAGTTATTTGAACACACTTGGCTGTGGAGGAGGAGATATAGTAGCCTTTCTGAAGGTACAACTCTCATCTGAGAGCTTACAGGTATGTTAATGATTCATACAGAACGTGAGAATTTAATTTACTGTATAAATTAAATTGAACCTTCGATTTTGGTAATTTTTGTAGCAAGAAAAGAGATCCAATAAAAATCAAGTAAGTTTCTTATAATGTGAGACTAGAGAATTTGTATTTACCCTGCAGTCTCTTTAAAATGCAATACATTTATATTGTGATATTCAAAGTAATAGAATAATTTCTCCCTCCCTCACTCTTTCACCTCCCCTCACCCCTTACATATCATTGTAAAAAGAGATGCTTGTGTATCTACACATCTGTTCAACCACAGCAAAGGAAAAACTTCAGAACTTCAGTAGGTTTATGTTTGGATAGAAAGTGGATGATCTTATATTGAAAAGAAACACAAATTGCATAGATAGACTACTTTGGAAAACAATTTAAACACTCCAGATAAAAGCTTAGTCAAGCAAGGTAAAAGTGTTTATACTTTTTTTCCTAACTTGAATGGACTAAATTTGACTTTTGTTTTTACCCCCATATATTCCCTCTCAGTGTTCTGTTCTATTCTGCAAAAAAATTTTTAATACCAGATATTAACTATTTATAGTATGATTCCCATAAAGTCCCATCAGTTTGCAGTTCAGAAATTGTGACTAACAAGGAAACTTAGAATCCTAGAATCATAGAATTGTTTGGGATGGAAGGGACCTTAGAGATAATCTAGTTCCAACTCCCCTGCCATGGGTAGGGATACCTTTCACTAGATGTAACAACCAGATAATATAGAAATGCCAAAAATAATCTTTTGCCATTGTTTCCACCTATCAAAACTTCCTACCAAAAATTCTCAGTCAGCTTTCTGCCAGAAATTCTCACCAGAGCTTCCTGCTGGAGTTTTCCTGCCAAAAGATCCTACTATTGTTTATGGTTATCATATCTTTTTGAGCATCTGAATGGGCCTACGTGACAAGAAACCATGTACAACCTCCTTTGAACACTATAAAAGTTGAGGAAAAATTTTGGAAAATCAGGGTTAAGAAAGGGAGAGAGAACTAGCTACTGTAGCCGAGAATCTCTCCCCACCTCTCCCTCACCTTTTCTCTGCCACCGTATGCTGCCTGCCTGCCATCGGAGCCTCAAACTCTGACAGCCTGGAGAAGAGCTGAGACCCACCGTGCCACCTGCGTGAGTTGTATCTTATCCTTCTAGTCTGACCGTATTTCCGAGAGCCAAAAGGTGCGGCTGAACTGGGACCCTGCACAGTCTGGGACACGGCTCAACTTGAGCAGCAAAGCCACAAATCCTGGCTGCATTCCAGAGAACTAAAGCTGTTGACACCCCCCCCCTGCAGCTAAAGAGATAATATTGAAAAGCATCAGAGACAGAGAAAAAAAAGGGCAGAAACTTCTTCTCCCCCTCCCCCAAACACACCAGCTCAGCAGAAAGGTATATGGTGATACCTTTCCTAAGCTTCTAGAAGTAATCTTAGCTTTTTCCAACTTTTTCTTATTTTTTCCTTTTTCTCTTTGCATCTCTTAACAATTAATAAAATCAGTTTTTGGTATCAACAGATAACTTGTGTGAGTTTTACTTTTGCTCAGGAGAATATTCAAATCTGAAGGTTTTTCTGCAACATTTAAGCAGATAATAACACCAGACCAGATTTCACAGAGCTCCATCCAACCTGACCTTGAACTCTGGACATCCACACCTTCTCTGGGCAACCTATTCCAGTTACTCACTACTCTCACAGTAAATAATTTCTTCCTAATATCTAAACTAAACCTATTCTTTCTGTTTAAAACCATTCTCCCTTGTTCTGTCACTACATGATCTGGTAAATAGTCTCTCTCCATCTTTCTTGTAGGTTCCCTTCAAATACTGGAAGGCCGCAACTAGGTGACACCTGAACAAACACAACTAGGTGACCCAATCCGAACAAACTCAATTCTCTCAGCCTTTCCTCACAGGACTAGTGCGCCATCCCTCTAATCATCTTGGTGGCCCTCTTGGGGACTCGCTCCAATAAGTCTATGTCCTTCCTGTGCTGGGGACCCCAGATTTAAGGTGTGGTCTCACCAGAATAGAGTAGAGGGGCAGAATTACCTCCCTCTAGCAGCTGTCCACACTGCTTTTGATGCAACCTAGGATACAATTGGTTTTCCAGGCTGCAAGTGCACATTGCTTACTCAGGCCCATGCCCCCATTCACCAGCACTGCCAAGTCCCTCTCAGCAGGACTGTTCTCAATCTGACCATCTGTAGTGGTTTTCTGTGGCTATGTTTTGGGATGGGGGGGTGGGCTACAGGGGTGGCTTCTGTTAGAAGCTGCTAGAAGCTTCCCATTTGGCGGAGCCAATGCCAGCCAGATCCCGGATGGGCTTGCTGCTGCTGGCCAAGCCTGAGCCAATTAGGAATAATAATAATGCCTCTGTGATAACATATTTAAGAACAGAAGGTTCTTAAAGCTTGTGCAGATGAAGTATTCCAGCCAGGGAATATCTGGAGTATCTGTTCGCCTGCAGCCCGTGGAGGACCATCAGGATATGGAGACCCACCTGCAGCCCATGGAGAAGCTCATGTTGGAGCAGGTGGATACATGAAGGAGCTTGTGACCCTGTGGGAGGCCCAGGATGGAGCGGAGTCCTGCCAGAGACCTGTAGCCCGTGGAGAGGGAAGTCCACGCTGGAGCAGGTTTTTCCCGGGTAGGACTTGCAGCCCCTATGAGGGACCCATGATGGAGCAGCTCGTTCGTGAAGGACTGCACCCCATGGAGAAGTGACCCACGGGACAGCAGGTTCATGAAGAACTGTTGCCCGAGGGATGGACTCACACTGGAGAGGTCCATGAAGGACTGTCTCCTGTGGGAGGGACCCCACAGGAGCAGGAGAAGGAACAACAACTGACTGTAACCCCTATTCCCTGTCTCCCTGCACCGTTGGGAGGGAGGAGGTAGAACTTGGAAGGAAGGAGGGGTGCGGAGAAGGCATTTTTAAGATTTTTTTACTTCTCACTCCTTTGCAGAGGGGAGGAAGAGAGTAGCTTTAGTGGGTTCCTGGCATCCAACCAGGGTCAATCCACTATGCCATTGCACAGCCTGAATTGATATGGGGGGCTGTCCTGACCCAGGTGCAGCACCTTGCACTTGAACTTGTTAAGCCTCACAAGATTCCCATGGGTCTACTTCTCGGGCTTGTCCTGGTCCATCTGCATGGCATCCTGTCCTTCAGGTGTGTAACTGTGAAACTCAGAGACTGAAGTATTTTAAACAAAATTTTATGATTATTTTGGTGAGAAATTAATTTTGGAGATTAAGTGTGTAATGATAGTAAAATTTGATCTTCCACTTCTCTTGAAACACAAAATATATCAGAATCTTTCCATTGTTTTGTCCTTCTGTGAGGATTTGTGCAAAAGGAAATTGAATTTCAAAAAGCAATATAATATTTTTCTTTTTTGTTTGTTTGTTTTATCTAACTCTTTCTTTGTGTTCTGCCAGCTGCTATGTCTTTGTGGTTTTTTGGCTTTTTGCGGGAGAGAGTTTTTGATTTCTACTTCATAAACAGACCTTTAAAATGTTTGAAAAAAAAAATTCTAAATTCCCTAAAGTGACAAAGGTAGACAAAAAGCCAAGTCCATAAAACCAATATGCAGTGAATTCAGCTGCAAAGCCTGGTGAAAATTTAAGCACTTATTCTGCTGTAATAATTCATTTATTATAGGCTTTGCAAAGGAAAAGGATTTCAAACTGTTTGATAGAAAATGATAGAGATGACAACACATTCTGGATCCTTGGGCTTCATAAATGAGTTTTTAACATACAAAGAAGAAAGAAGTACTTGATTCTCAAAAAATTCAATATTCCCCCGTTTTCTTTTGATAATGTTAAAAATATTATTCATTGTTT
>NW_020897694.1:3897912-4046196 GCF_003984885.1 Neopelma chrysocephalum | reverse complement strand
TGTGTACAAAGGTTAAAGACACCATTTTCTTGTAAGCAGCAGAGAGAATTTTGTTTCGGAATGCGTGAGTGTTAACATACTTTGGACAGTAACATTTGCCGTAAGCAGTCCAACATAAAAGAAGTTATCAAGAAAAAATGCCAAAGTTTAGTTACACTTCCAGAGAAACTTCTTAGCAAGTTTCATTTTGGACTTTGTGAGTTACATTTTCACATATAAATGGCACATCATAGTCCAAATGAAGAGAAAGGAATTTTTTAAAATCAGAACCTAAAAGAATCATAGAATTATAGAATCACAGAGTCATAGAATCGTAGAATCAGCCAGGTTGGAAAGGACCTCCGAGATCATCAAGTCCAACCCTTGGTCCACTACCACCATGATTACTAGACCATGGCACTAAGTGCCACATCCAGTCTCATCTTAAAAACCTCCAGGAACAGAGAATCCAGTACTTCCCTGGGTAGCCCATTCCAATGCTTGATTACCCTCTCTGTAAAGAATTTCTTCCTGATATCCAACCTAAACCTCCCCTGGCAGAGCTTAAGATCATGCCCTCTTGTCCTACTGCTCGTTGTCTGGGAGAAGAGACCAACCCCCACCTGGCTACAACTTCCTTTCAGGTAGTTGTAGAGAGTGATGAGGTCTCCCCTGAGCCTCCTCTTCTCCAGGCTGAACAGCCCCAGCTCCCTCAGCCTCTCCTCATAGGACTTATGCTCGAGTCCCTTCACCAACCTTGTTGCTGCTCTTCTCTGGACCTGCTCCAGCACCTCAATATCCTTCCTGAACTGAGGGCCCCAGAACTGGACACTACTCAGGTGCAGCCTCACCAGCACTGAGTACAGGGGAAGAATCACTTCCCTGGACCTGTTGGCCGCACTGTTCCTGATCCAGGCCAGAATGCCATTGCCCTTCTTGGCCACCTGGGCACACTGCTGGCTCATGTTCAGCTTCCTGTCAATGCGAACTCCCAGGTCTCTTTCTGCCTGGCTGCTCTCCAGCCACTCTGTGCCCAGCCTGTAGAAACACATGGGGTTGTTGTGGCTAAAATGTAGGACCTGGCACTTGGCCTTGTTGAACCTCATCCTGTTGGAATCAGCCCAACTCTCCAGTCTCTCCAGGTCCCTCTACAGAGGGGAAAAGACCATGCATGTTCTTTCTCTCTTTAAATTGTTCAAACCACCACATTCTCATCCTCTCTACCTACTTCTGTTTAGAAAAAATTTTAAAAGGTTTAAAGAAGTGTTATTTGTTCTGATTATGCAAGTGCCATGGTGCAGCTTGTATCACTTGCCCTTCTACACAGTAGAAACAGCCATATTTACTGGCATCTTTTTGCATTTCTCCTATTGGGAAGCAAACCTTGAAAACAAGACGGTCAATTTTGCTCTGGATTATAATGACAGTTTCTGATGCACCCTCGGCTGGAGCTGGTAAGACTCCCTGAAGTGCTCTCCTACTCTTTTCTCATGACCCATCTCACCCTCAGGCCTATGTTGCTGGGTCTTGTCTAGAAGCCCATTGACAGTCAGGTTGCTGCAGCTCCATGCCCTCAGGTCCAACTAGTAGCAAGGCTGAGCACGTCTGCCCAGCAGATACAGAAAAAAAATATGCATACAACATACATAAAAGCATATACACATGTATTTGTTGAAGGTCACACAAATAGAGACAGACTGCTGCACAACATACTCAGACAAGAACAAAAAGCATCAGTGGTCTCATTTGGCTCCTCTCCATGGCTGAGCAGGGTGACAGTCTGCTAATGGGAAACCTTTTCATATACATGAAGTTTATATGTATCATAGAATCATAAAATCATAGAATATTTCAAGTTGGGAGGGACCAATAAAGACTAAGTCCAACTCTCTGCTCTACATAGGGCTACACAAAATTAAACCATGTGACTATGAGTGTTGTTCATATGTTCCTTAATGTTTGACAGTCTTGGTGCCATGACCATTTT
Organism: Neopelma chrysocephalum; assembly: GCF_003984885.1. NCBI lineage: Eukaryota > Metazoa > Chordata > Aves > Passeriformes > Pipridae > Neopelma > Neopelma chrysocephalum. Next base: position 4,044,230 of record NW_020897694.1, on the reverse strand, counting down.
CCTGGGGAGCCTGGTTCTGATCATCCTCTGTGTGAAGAACCTTTTCCTAATGTCCAACCCGAACTTCCAACATAACTTCGTTCCTTTTCCTCATTTCTTATGAGCTGACACCAGATATCTATGTATCTATCTATCTGTGTATCTATCTATCCATCATCTCTGTATCAATCATCAATCTGTACCTACCTATAAAACCATATAAATAATTATATATATTTATGTATATATGTATGATGCAGATTACCTGGATTCAGACACAGCGTCTACACATTAAGTGCCTCCAGATCTGAGTTGCCTCCACATCTGAGTGTCCCCCATTCCTTGTCAGAGGCTAACGAGATGGTTTCTTACCAGGAATCTGGCGACTGAGAGCACACAGTGCAGTCCTTATAACACACTGCACCACAACTACAGTTACAGGAGAAGCCTCCATTTCATGCTTACAACACTATTCTAACTTCAATTCCATATACCTAGCCACACCTCATCCTTATTCCAGACTCTTTAAGCAACTGCAGCCTATGACTAGCTGACCCGAGGTGACTTGGACTATGTTTGTCTTGAAAGTTCAGTTTTCTACCTCTAACAACAGTTTTTGCACAGCATATGTACTGCATGAAAACAGCCAGCTTAGCTCATGATCTGCTGATTCTGTCCCAGATGAGTCAAATAGTAAGCATTTTTAAAAAGGATGGAAGGGGAAATGCACTTCTGCACCTAAGACTGTTTGTTGTTGTTGTTTTGTTGGGGTTTTTTTAAGTATATTAAGTTTTGAGCTTAAAGAGGACCTGGCAGATGAACATATGGGAACAATGAGCTTTTAAAGTGCTCTATGCAACAAGATGTTGGTAAACTGAAAATCTTATTGTGGTTAAAACAATACAAAATAAGTAGTCATTACTAGTTTGTCATTCATGCCTTAATTCCTAATAATTCTTAATAATCCCTTTTGAGATTATTGTGTATTATAACTCTAAGTTGCCAATAAATTTCTCAAAGACTACAGTTACATTAAACATATATATACCTATTTAGTGTTTCAGAAAAAAATATTGAAAATGATGAGTTTCTATTTTGGGATGAATTCTGTTTAATAGGCATCTCTTGTTTTGAAAAATAATAATAATAAAAAAAAACTTCTTTGTGTTTTTTGTCCTTTGTGGAACTGGGCAAAAAAAATAAATTTCAAAGACCATAGATAACCTGTGAAGTTTCTTCCTTTTAGTGCTATGACACAGGTAATATATATTGAAAGAATATAAAAAAATGTGCCATGTATATGTAGCAGCCTGAAATTCCAGAAGAAAGTTTATGAGGAATTTCCTCATGAGAAAAAAAAAAATGTACAGAAGATCAGTTTACAGCAGCTGAAGTATTCAACTTCAAATAATACAGAATTCGGTACCACCAGACTCAGTTATAGTAGTTAAGACTGTAGCAATAGCTTGCCTTTTAAGCTTATTACAGAATCAAAAGCTGGAAATAGTATGCAATGAAAAGATTCTAACATTACAGAGGGTCTTTTAGAGTCCAAATCAGAGGGACTAATTTCCAGTGAACTTCATGCTTGTGATTTTCTTTGCTGTTGTTGTTGCTATTAATACATGAAAAAAGTTATGTAAAAAGTTGTTCTTGTTATTTATATAGCACTCCTGAAAAAAGGATTCAAGTAAGATTTTCTTAAATTTTTTTATTAATTAAGATGACAATGAAACAAGTAAAGCAATAAGAGATATCATTAAGAACTCATTAAGTTTAAAATTCATTTCATTATACTATTTTAATAATAAACTTCTGTTTTGAGGTAGTGAAATATTCAAACCATTTGTTTGAATTGTTCTAACAGTTGTATCAAATGTATCTAGATCTGAGGTGTCCAAGGGACCTATGAAAATGAGAATTTTAAGGGTGTTATATGCCTAGCTTCTCCCAGCTCTTGAAATTTCATATTTATAGGCTGCAACTCACAGTACAATAGTAATAGCCATTATGTGGGGTTATGCTGAAAATTATTGTCCCAAAAAACTTGCTTTGTCTGAAGTGGGAGGTAATATTTTAAAATTAAATAAAGTTCTAGGTAGTTAGGAGCATGGTAATACCAGACTATACAATTTTCATACTGGGGGGTTTGGGGTTTCTTAGGTTGTTTGTTTTCGTTTGTTGTTTTTTTTTCCTAACTGAAATACTGTTTTCCATTCAGAAATTTATGGCAACATTTGTATATGAAAAATCATACACTCAAGTACATGAACAAAATATTGGTGTACCATATTCTTATTGATATTATCAAGTTCAAAAGCAGAGGCTCCCTCGTTTTAAAGATTGCACATCTGTCATAACCAATTGAAATTTGTGGCATTAACTTTATTATACTTTCTGAAGCAAAAGATTAGATTCCATTCCTGCTGTCCATTATTTCTTCGTCTAAAATATTTGCGAATTTAATAGAACTTGATTTTTCTTATCCTATGATATCTGCCATGCTACAAAATTATGTTTGCTTATTCCCCCTAACGGATTGAATAATTATTTTAGCAAAATGGAATCATCTTCAGGGAGTCGGAAGCAAGTCCCAGGAAGAGAGCCCTATATCTTGTAGCATAGGTTATACAGCTGGACACCTAAAACTAATGAGATAGTGGAACTTGGATTCTTCCTGAAACCACTAAAAGACTTCCTTTTCCTGTCTGCCAGAAATTATAGCTTCAGTCTTTGATATCATCAAAAGGCAGTTTTAAATTCTAAATGCAGGGAAATGTATCTCTATAGCCTGGAAAATATAGGTACTTAGGGGGATGATATTTAAAACAAACCCTCTAATCAGTTTTTCCTATAAGTTAGATATTTCACATGGATTGATAGGAATATCTCTTCATTAACTGGAAATGTAAGTTTATTCAAGACTTGTGCCAATTCTCTCCAGAGACCACTTCCAATCTCAATAGTTCTGTAATTGTAAGTTCTATCATTTCACCAAACAAGTGATAAAGAGAAAATGTGGGGCAAGTTGCAACCTGGTCTAGCTGAAGTTGTTGCTGCTCGTTGCAGGGGGTTGGACTAGATGACCTTTAAAAGTCGCTTCCAACCCAAATGATTTTTTCATATGAACTATTCCTTTGAGATACAGGATACTAAAAAACAAGAAAACCTGTATTTCATAGGAGAATTAACCCTACACAAGTTAGGGTCCTTAAATGCGGATGGGAGTTTGAAGTTCTGCTTTTCTGAAATCCAGTTGATTGCTAGGTATTTTTTGACAAACGGTTCTTCACCCATAGAAAGGTATTTCTCACTGACAGGTTTATTAATCTCTTTCCTAAGGCTTGATCTGCATGTGAGTTAAAACTTAAAATATTTCCCAAACAAGCCAAACTTAGGTCAGTAACTTATCCAGAGCAGAATTTTATGTTTCACTTTGAGTTACATTTATCATAAGGAGTTACAGCAGAAATTGGTTCAGCCTCAGCTTTATGCTAGTCTTCAGAGGGCATTTTCTTTCATCTTTTCATTTATCCACCTGCTGAAAAGAATTAAACAGACCACAGGATCTGACCTGATATTTTTTTAACATAATTGACTAAATTATGATGTCCAAGTATATTTATTGATATTCACCTTATATTATCTTCTGTGCTGAAAGAGGAGCTTTTTATTTCACTCTTGGTAATACAGTTTGCAAGTAGTTCATATTATCTGACAGGGGTTGAATCAGATTTCCTTCAGTTTGTTCTACTTTATATAATTTTAAAATTGTACTTAAACAGCTAGCAGGGACACTTTTTGACAATTTGTTATGTTCTATTTGTTTTGTTTGTCAGATTTTTCTTTTTTTTCTTTTCACATTTTGCTTATATTTTAAATAGGACTTCAGAAATCATTTAACTTTATTTATCTTGCCACAAGCAGATCTATTTCTGGAATTGCAGAGACTGCTTTGAGGTGTAAGCCTCTGAGCAAAACTTTAACTCTGCTGGGAATTTTTCAATAACATCCTCATGCCTGCTTCTGGCAATCTGCATTTCATTGTTAGAGAGCAAATACTATCTGTTTACAAATGAGATATACAGAGATTTAATTTTCTTTCTCCAAAATAGAGATTCCTATTGAAAAAGCAGTCTGACAGACAGGAAATCCTGGTACAATATATCTTTTAGGCATTCTGCTCCATCTTCTATTTTCAAATTATGTAAAATTTGGGCTTAAAAAGGTGATAGATGGGTCACTTACCATACAATCTTGTAGTTAACCAGACATCAATTTATCATAAGTAAGAACTGCTTTACTAAGAGAAAAGCAAAAGATTTACTGAGAGCAGGCAAAGCAGCCTTATGAAAACAGAAGAAATGGATCAAAATTATTAATAATTACTGGTGCTTATTCTGTTTGATCTCTATGATTGTAGTAACTGTGAAAATACTAGGGAACAAGCATTACTTTAAACTTCCAAACTAAGGCACCTTATAAAATTTTTAGGGCTAAAACTAAATGCCAAAGTTGAATTGAAGGGTTTGTGTTAGAGTAGTTCTGGAATCCTATGGAAAATTTCTTCTACTTTGCAGAAAATATTCCTTTTTTTTCAGCTTTCATTTTACTGTTTCCAAAGAGTTCACTTTGATATATTTTCATATAGGCTAGCTGTTATGTATGGAAAATTTTAATACAGTCCTAAGACTCTAAACAACTTAATCAAAGCAGGAATTCAAATATATTTGTAATGGCTAACAACCCTCAAGCCTTGAGGGGAAGAAAAAGAAGGTTACAACATTCAAAGGACCTGTTTTCAGCTGCTTGGTTGATGCAGGAAGAAATGGGCAGGGAGGGGCGGAGAACCAAGCAGAGCTTTGTTTGTGGCATTTCATTGCAAAATGAACAAGTGAGCATCATACCACACAAAATGTAATGCTATTTACAATAGCATCAGTCCTTCACAAAAGGAACAAAGAAAATTAGAAGTTGAACAGGGTTCAATCACAACCTGATTCTCATTCTGTTCTTACAGGGTTTTGGCAGAGCCATAACTGAGTGGTAGTGAGGGGCCACAAAGTGATTTCTCATTGAATTAATGATTATTCTATAAAATTAATGTATCTTACATATGTATCAATGCCATACTTTTATGGCTCTAAATAGACTCAGAGTATTCTCTTAGATAGAAATTTATTTTTAGACGTTGTAAGCAAGTCCTACCTTTTACAGTAGAGAGAGTGAATTAAGAAACCTTCAGATAACACCATTAATTTTGAACGAACCATATATCCTCTCTCCCAAATAATTGCAATATTAATAAAATAAATCAAGAGAGAACTTAACAAGTTAGAAGATGTTGTAATTTATTTGCTGCCTTTTTTTTTCATAATCTATATAATCCTCAGGAAAACTGCATATGGGTAGAAAATCTATAGCATTCCTTATGGACACATGCAACATGTCATCACCATATGTTGCTTAAATGTTCTCAGGTGAGTAAAAAAGATTGTCAGTAATGAACACTTGTTTGCTCATTTCAGAAAAGACAAACTTTGGAAAAGAGAAATAATTTGTCTCTCCCAAGCTCCCAGAGAACTCTGACACCCTAAAATCTCTTTTGGAATGTGTGACTGCTGTTTTTTTAGTCCTCCATTCATCCACAGTTCTGTATTTCTGCAACTGAAATTGCGCTGAATGAACTTAGCTTTTCACATGATCTTAGTCCCAATTAACAGGCTAAAAAAGATTTCTTCAACTTATGCTACATGTAAATAGCATATTATTAGGCACAGGATAAAACCCAGTCCTAGACCTAGAAAGCTAAACGAGTCTATTAGCTTTTAGTCTAAGCTGCTGTTATAGGGGCTGAACATGAGCATCTGGTGCTGTTTAAGACACTGAGTATAACAACTGGCGCTACAATTTTCCTTCAAGTCTAATATTGTATCTACCTGATCTAAGTCCCTGTCTCAAGTACCTCAGGGTAGTCCGAATGGCTCTAGCTACATATCCTTCAGAAACTAAATCCTGTACTCCAGTGACTCTGCTGAGCAGGGACGAGAAGTACCTCTTAAAGAGTTATATAACAATTAGTGTCATTTAGGATACTTAAGGATATCTGAGTTGATTGCACAACCTTAACAGGTATGACATGACCTTTGGAAGAACCACGATATCTCATTGATATCTCATGAGTAATCAGACACTGAAATGGGCTGCCCAAGGAGGTGGTGGATTCACCATCTCTGGAGGTTTTTAAGATGAGACTGGATGTGGCACTTAGTGCCATGGTCTTGGAGAAGTTGATTCTATGATTCTATGATTTAAATTAGAGGTCAGGTAGAATAATAGAGTAGATATGTGGCAACACAAACCCATATTTAGGCAACAGCAGTCTGTTCATAATGTTAATTATTTTACATAACTTTTTTCTGACATGTGTCTTTCTATGTTTTGGAGATGGTTTTATAGGTTCTAGAAATTTCAGTTAGCAAATTCTATGTCCAAATTTTTAGCACCAATTATCTGACCTATATAGAAGTAATAATAATAACATGCTGCTAACTGGGGAGATATAATGTTCTCCTTCTTGAGGAAAAAGGACACAAACAGTCACAAATAGAAATATTTCTCATTGGTGAGGAAGTAGATGAGATTATGTGTAAGTAAGGATCACACAAAAGGATTATATATATTAAACATTTCTTACACAATTAAAACAGTCACAAAATATTTTACTGGTGCATGTAGATCTTACTATATAAGTTTAATATCCTTCAAGAGGACCAAGGATATATGTGTATATATATATTCTAACATATATATATCACAATAAATAAATTAAACCTTCAATTAAAAAAAAGGCAAACCCCCCAAATTTTATGTATGTTCCTAGGAATGCATAAAAAATTTATTTCATACTTGTTTTTGATAAAGGTCTCATTCAAAACAAACTTGCAATAGTGTAGTTTTTGAAAGATTTAGAAAGAGAAATCTTGAATTCTTGTCAACATCAAAGCCTTTTTTCCTTATTAGTTTTAATACCATTTGTTAAATGCAGCACATTAATTTGTGGTACATTCAGTACAGTTAGATAAATTATAATTAAGAGTCTATCTTGTTTACATTAGGTCAAAACCAGCATGTTGAGACTATTAATGGGTAATTCATTCACACAAAATACTGTTGTACACCTCACAGGAAAATAAAATGGAGTAATTATCACTTGCCTATTTGTAGGTTGGTTTCTAAAATTAAATTTCAATAACCGTTTTAGTGTAACTCAGATAATACATGGATCAGCTGTACTCAAGTGAGTTAGAATGCTTATTGCAGTAAATAAAGTTGAAAGAAAACTACAGCTGAATGTGATTACCACAGCCTTAGTCATTTCAAGTGGGCTTTCAGCCTGGGTTAATACAACACAGATATTGCTTCAAAATGATCACTCTTTTGCCTTTATTCCTACCACCTTCTTTCTTTATTCTTTTTTTTTCCCATGGCCACACAGAATCATAGTATCACAGTTTCATAGAATGGTTTGGGTTCAAAGGGACCTTATGATTATCTAGTTCCAACTCCACTGCTATGGGCAAGGATAACTTCCACTAGATCAGCTTGCTCAAAGCCCCATCCAATCTAAACTTACACTTCCAGGGATGCGGCATTCATGACTCTTCTGGGAAACCTGTTCCAATGACTCATCACTCTCACAATAAAGAATTTCTTCCTAGCATATAATGTAAATCTCTCTCTTATTAGTTTAAAACTCTTCCCCCTCGTCCTAGACCATGTAAAAAATCAGACTCCTTTTTGCTTAAAAGCTCCCTTTTCTTATAAACTCCCTTTAAGTACTAAAAGGTTGCAAAGAGGTCTCCCTGGAGCTGCTTCTTCTCCAGGCTGAATAAGCCCAACTCTCTTCATTTTTTTTCATAAGAAAGGTGCTCCAGTCATCAGAAAATTTTCATGGTACTCCAGCCATCAGATAATTTTCATGGTACTCCTCTGGACCTGTTCAAACAGGTCCATGTCTTTCTTGTACCAAGGATTTCAGACCTGGATGCAGTACCCCAGGTGGGGTCTCAGAAGGGCAGAATCACCTCCCTTGACCTGCTGATCACTCCTCTTTTGATGCAGCCCATGATCCAATTGGCCTTCTGAGCTGCAAATGCACACTGTTGACCATGTTGAGCTTTTTGTCCACTGGAACCCCCCAGACTTCTGCAGTGTTGCTATCGGTCTGTTCATCCCCCTGAGTCTGTACTCATACCTGAGATTGCCCTGACACAGGTGCAGCACCTACACTTGGACTTGTTGAACCTCATGAGGTTCTCATGTACCCACTTCTTGAGTTTGTCTAGGTTCTCCTGGAGGCATCCCATCCTTCTGTTTTGTGAACTGCATTGCTGAGCTTCATGTCACCAGGAAACTCAATCCCTCTGTCTGTGTCATTGATAAATGTACTGAAGAGCACTAGTCCCAAGACAAAGCCCTGAGAGTGACTACTCTCTGCTGGCATCCATCTAGACTTGGAGACCTTAACCACAACTCTCTGGCCACAGCCAACCTATTCCTCATGCACATAATTAACATGATCCTAACCTTTCTAAATAAAGTGTTCATCCCACAAACACTTTTAGGTAACTGTTTCTGGTGGCACTGAAGAAGGTGCTATATTGTGTCCTGCTGCAAAAGTTTTAAAAATCATTTTGAAGAGGGGTATTTCAGAGTTACAATTGGACCTGACACAGTGTTTTAGTAGAACTACAGTTAATATGTGCAGAGACCTAAGAGCACTGTATTATCAGTATAAAACCCCTCATTGGTTGTTTCACTGGAAAAGCTCCATGTAAACACTGGGCACTGAAGTGCTTAAGTACACTGAGTTTAGTATAACCACCGGTTAAATAACAGCAAGGTCAGTATTAAATCAAGGACATGTTTATATTATACCTAATTTGTGAAAATAGGAACCTGTGTATAAGTTCATATTTACAAAACACAGTGACACATAAGAAATTCTTAAAGGCTTTTAGAAATCATGTTCTAACCTCTTTCAATTTAAAGATTTAGAGACAAAGGAATGCTTTATGATGAAAATCAGCATTTTAAAGTGAAATTTTCTTAATCAACAATGCAAATAAAGCTCAGCCAACAGCCAAGTTTTATAGTCATTCTGTATAAACAAATTATTCAGTAGTTGACCTTAATTATACCTGTAAGTCAGTGCAGCTGCAAAATTAGTAGCTAGGTGAGATCATTTTAAAGTGCTATCCTTTTGTTCTATTAAAACCATAACTTTTCATATTTGAAGGGCCATGAATAATAATTAATAAGTACTTTTATGTTTAGAATTCAGACATTCTATTAACGAAATCAATCCAATATTTTTCTGTCCTTGAATAACGTGCTAGTTTCTGTTATCCTGTGACTGATAGATGATGGTGAAAACTACTGAGACTAGTAACAAAATATTTATTTCACTTCCTAAATAATAATTACTTTTTATATATGTATCTTTGAATATTTGAGAATAGTTTTCCAGTTTTATCTACCTGTAATATTTTGCTTAGTTAAAACTTCAAAAGGTTCTTTGAGCTTTCAAACATGCCTGTGTAGAATAATAGAAAGATTTACATAATTCTATGATCAGCAAATACATTACACTAAATTTTTTTTCTAACTTATTTTACATTTTTAATAATGTTACAAAAACCAGCCTGATAAGCCAAATTATTTTAAATAAGTGTGTACATAAACAAACATAAATATATATATAAAATAAATTTTTCTGCCTCCTAAGACTGCTAAAACCTATCTGGAGAAAATAGAGGTGTAAGAAAGAAATACTTACACTGGGAAATTAAAACCTGCTTTTTTAGATAAATAAATTATTCATTATTTCATATAACCAGTGAAAAATATTTTACATTTTCTTCTAAAAATTTGTCTTTATTTTTTTGCTGTTTTCATCTAATTTCTAGGTGCCCAGCTATCCTGTTCTTCAAGCAAATCTCATACATGAAGACAGAGAGTAGGATCTGCACTAAATAGCTGCATTAAGCTAAAAAAAAAGAATACTAAACTGTAACTGAGCAAAGTGCTGGGTTGTAGCGGCTGAATATATGTATAACATCCCACAGTCATAAAAGGGAGTGATAGTCAAGATCCATCATTAACCAGATTTACAAAGAGGAGGCAGCAATAGAAGGGGTACTTCAAGTCTGTTCATACAGTGGTGTGTAAAGGACGTGGGAAAATATATCCTCAGAGTAAGAGTGATCGGTATCTGGCTTACTGTGAGACTCTAAAGTTCACATCAGTCGTGTGCCAACAAGTGTAGGACATTCTCACTCTGCAAATCTGCAAGGTTATAGTTAAATGATACTAATTAGATTTTTAAAACTGTTTCAAGAGAAACTGTCCCTCTGTCATTTCATGATGTTGTCAGAACTCTCTTCATTTTGATTTTTTTTTCATTGTTCTACTGTCATTGTTCTGTACAGAAACCTACTTTTTACGGAGAAGCAATTTTTCTTATACAAGCAGCAGTTGCAATTGTCTTCACACTCCCAACTCCTATTTCTCTCTTCTTGTCACATCACCTATGCTTTATTACTTTTATTTTTATTATATGTTTTTCAAAAAGTTCTTCATTATTTTTGGTTAATAGTGGCTTAGATTGATTACAAGTCAAATAATCCTTATTAAAGTTAGCTTTTATTTTCAGTTCCTTGCCTGAAAAGTTTTCATCTGGGTTATTTGGAGGTCCGAAACTACCATTTCCATTGTCATTACTTTTTTGTGTACAAATAAAACATAGCTAGGGACATCTTTCATCTTTTTTCCAAGGTAAAAATAGTTTCAAAGGAAACAGTAAGTTAAAACTAAAATTACAATGTCCCATCAGAAGTAAGCAAATAAATGTATATTTTGGGGGTTGATATTTCTTGAATTTGAATGATTGATACATTCTGTTGGAGGGCACAGAACACATGATACCTCCTGGACATCTTTTGTACAGCAAAAAGTGCCTGAAAAGAAGTTTCAATGGACAAAAACTCTAAACCAAACAAACATAAATGCATTCTTTGATTACTTACTGTATTCTACTTGGGTTAAAAATTTTGGTCAACTGCCTAAAGCCTCAATAGTTACACTTTTAAAATTATGTGTGAACCTTTAGGCAAGTATAAGTGATAGTACAGCTGTTATTCAAAAATATGTGGTTAGGTTATTTGTATACAGATCTGATACTGAAAAAAATATCAGTGGGTTAGTTTTAAATGTATCTACAAGTGTAAACTATTTTAAGCCTCTGCAAGAGAATATACACCCAAAATACCAGGCAGTGGAAGGAATTAGGAGAATTTATTTCTGAAAGCTGAGAACACTTAACATGTCAGCATAAATAAGGAAAGACGCTCCCCTGTTCTTCTCAGGGCTTTTATTGTCCCTCAGCTCCCCTTACCACCACCACTGTGGGGGGCCTTCAAACATGTCCTCAAGAACTTCTCTTTTCTCATACCAGGGAGTCAGCTTAAGACTCTGGAATTCAAGAGGAGAAAACATCTAAAACTGCCTCTGGGAAAGACACCTCTTTCCAGGCAGGAAAGCTTTCTTAAGTGACAAACCCCCTCCTCTCCTTGTAATAAATCTTCTGGAAGGTTTTTTTTATAGTTACAGCGTCATAAAAGATTTCAAAGTTCTACTTTATGTCACTTAGACTTCAGAATTATTACTCTCCTTAGTTGCTCTGTAAGTCTTAAATTAATTTTCTAAGTGTTCCGTTCTGTAATTCTCCTCTGAACTCAGAGGTTTTCAGTATTTTATTTTTTTTCTAATGTGTAAGTCCCCCACCTGTGACATGAACTGTGCGTCATTCCTTCTTACTGACAACAATTCACTTGTAACCACTCTTTCACTTTATTCTATTCTGACCCTGTATTTCTTTTTGGAACTAAATGCAAGTAAGTGCTATTGAAGAAGCCTCATCTTTAGAGGAAACAGCATGTTCAGTTTTTGTGACCTGCAAAAGGGATATATGTTGCCTGTAGCCCTATTTGGAATAAATGGTTTGGTAGAGTGTATAAGTAATTATTGCTGCTTACTACAGGTTTGCTTTTTTCACATTACAGCAAAAATACTTTTCATCAATATGCTTAGCTCACACACAGAATGAATTAGCTGATGTCAGGAATGTGGGCTATATCCATGCACCTGACAATGGGAGTATTCATCTTCAGAATTCTGTAAAGTTATGAGCTGACAATACAGAAGAAGTAAGTATTATCTTATGTGAGACAAGGGGAAATTTTAAAACCTGAAAACAAAATTCTGAATCTTCAAGTCGAATGTTATTTCTTATTAATATAAAGATTTCCCTCTCAGTATGCAAAGACATAAAAAATAAATGCCTCAATAAAAATGATAAATTTTTTTAAAAGTAAAAAATTAAACAAATTTAACAATTTTGTCTCTCTAAATTTATCCTGAAAAGGAGATGGAAACATTTGAGACATTTTTTTTTAAGAGAAAAGCAAGTCCATCTGCTTTGGGAGACGTCATTGTGAAAATCAATGGAAGAATAGCTTTAAGTGACATTCAAAAGAATTTCTACATTGAACTGAGTAATGACTCACAAAAGAAAACCTTGTGGGGTTTAAACAAGGGGGAATGTGTGCAAAGTTATGCTTAGGAGAGAAAGGAATGAGAGTTTTGTTTGTTCTCTGATGGTGAGCAAATCAAGAGTTTCATTATACTAGGAGGAAGGATTCTAGTTCAGATTTTTCTCTTTCACATGTTCCCTTCAGACAGTTTCCATGCTTCAGTGAATGTTTTCTATTTGTATTCAACCAAAATTAAAAAACATTATCTGTTGAAGCTATTATTTAAACATTGTAAACTGTACAACACAAATGGTTGCTAGTTTTCCATATGTGCACCAGGTTGTGCAAAATGTTATAAATAGATTTTAAATAGGTAACTACAGGGAGATTTTAATCTCTATTATTTATAACTCTTACCTGGCTGTACCAAGAGAAAAGGTGCTAAGGCAAGAATAGCAGTATCTTTGTCAATGTTCTTTTGACTACTACGTCAGACTTCCAAGCATCTATCCAAGCTGTATCACAATAAATGAAATGCACTGTGACACATCAGTCAAAATAAAGAAACACACTTAGTATTTCAGAATACCTCTGTTCTTTATTATGAGAGAGGGATTTCATGGCATGAAAAAACTGTCTTCCAAAGAGGCATCATTTCAGTTCAGGACCCCGATTTCTGTATTTTAGTGGCAGAATGCATCAGGAAGAAGGAAAATTGTCACCAGCTTCTGTTGCCTTGACAACTTGTGTTGCCAAACAACAGGCTGGGTACCTTCTAGAAGGTTAAACTTCCAGGCTGCTGAGAGACTGATTGCAATGACAGCAGAATAAATACCTTTTGCTAGATGCTTTCATCATAGCAAAACAAGATAATATTTTGCATATTTTTTCACAACCTTTGATGCTCTTTCCCATTTTTTTGGTGTTATATTTGCTGATAGCATTGGCTGTAATTGATCTGAATTCTAAATCCTCGTCTAAGTCTCTTACTTTGGATATAAAATATTTTCTCAAATCCCCTCATGATAATACTTGTTTCCACACGTGGTCTTTTGTACAATGGCAATTTTTGGTAGGACGGCTGAAGAGAACAAATTATTAATTTTTATGATTTTTTTTTATTCAATTTGTCTGCACTTTCTCTGTTTGTAGGTGCTACAGTTTTAAAACATTTGTAATAATAATAAAATTACGGGGTGGGATTAGACACCTCTAGCTGCAGGGCAAATTTAAGGACAAATACAGCTGTTCCTATAATTGGCATGTCGATAAAGGCTACCTCTGGTGGGGTTGTAGCTTTAGACAAGCCTGTCTGGAGCAGATGGCGCTGAGCTTCTCTCTGATCTAAGACACACTATTATCTACAGACACCCAGGTGGGAGTCCTCTGATCAAATGTAGATACCTGAATTTAAACTAGTTTGTCTAGGTTCTTTTTATTGCCAGTGAAGAGAAATAGAGACTGTTAGGAAGAAATTTATTTCAACCTAATGTAGACTAATAAACTAGGAAAAAAGAGCTTTGCCCTATATCTTCAGATTTCTCTCTGTTGTCTATAAAAGAAGCTTAGTGTCTAGCTCAGGCACAGAGGTCTACTCAATGCCTAAAACTGGGTGTTCTGAATCCACTTTTTTTAAGGTTTCTGGAGACCCCAGTTATCATTGCCCTGGCCATTAACTGAATTTCATTTTGTGACTCTCCTGGACACTTCTGTTCTTAATTACATTAGTAGAGTTATTAGCCACTCCCAGCTACAGGTTCAGATCATCACAAGTCATTCAACATGCTTTAAACTAGCAGGCATCTGGGTTTGGCCCAAATTGCTCCGTGGGAAGGCACTTCTATGCTATTCTTTCCAAATATTTGTACTATATTCTTTAAATTCCTCTTAGTGCTGTGTTTAATTTGTGTTTGGGCATGAACAAATGAACAAATTATTTTTGTCTTCAATACAGCTGTCTGTATGTGAGCTGAATGTCTATGTTCTGACTATAATTGATGGAGATATGGGACTCAATGCAGTTGCCAACCTGTGGGCAGCCAGTGCCATTTCACACTCCTTAGGGTAAAAGAAACTTCAGAGTAAGGCTAACAGATATGGCACAGGAGCAATGGAAGACCTGTGCCATGTTGATCCAGCTGCAGGCCAAGTGATATACCTACAATATGATACCTAAAAAAATTCTAAAAATTATAACCTGGACAACAACTGAATTCTTCCCCTAGTAAGATGTTCAGTTGACCAGCTGTACCACAACATCATAAAATAGTTCCCTGACAACTGGTATAAAGGATAAGGTAATATAATTCAGTCAAAGCTATAAAGCCAATTATAGGTTCAAGGTTTATTATATATTATAGGTTCGAGGGTTAAAGCTTTTATTAGTTTTTGTTGTGAACAATTCTATCCAGAGGGGCATAGGGGCAGTGTTTGGAAAGGAGGTGAAGAAACTGTTTACAATAAATTATAAAAGCAGAGTGTTGATTGCTTCTCTGGGACTGCTTTCCAGAACTGTAGCAGTTTTGGAAACAGTTAACTCTTTCTGAAAAGAGTATGCAAACACTGTGTATGATAAGAATTCATTCTAAAATTCACCTCCTCATTTTCTACTATTTTGTTTATAAGTGATTTGATTGTGTCTGGTTGCAAGTCGTAAATAAATGAATGTACATTTATAGAAAGCACTTCAACATTTTCTGTAAGAACCTGGTACAAAACAAGCTTAGTTAATTCTGTGTGTTTTTGATGTGCCTTCAAGTGAATTCCATTTTCTTATTTTTCTTTCTGTTTTCTGGGACACCTGGGTCATTTCTTTCCTCTACAGCCACCTTGGAACCTCAGCCAATGTAAGTTGGGAGAGATTTGTTGATTTCGTT
Source organism: Neopelma chrysocephalum (assembly GCF_003984885.1). Classification (NCBI taxonomy): domain Eukaryota; kingdom Metazoa; phylum Chordata; class Aves; order Passeriformes; family Pipridae; genus Neopelma; species Neopelma chrysocephalum. The sequence continues at coordinate 4,028,779 of NW_020897694.1, read as the reverse complement.
GACAATGTATTAATCTACTTCATCTTAGAGTAGCTCCAGAGTTGTAGGAGGTGACTGTATAGAACCAGACACGTTCAGTATATATTAACAATATCAAACTTCTATGCCAAAGGTATAGATGCAGCTTCCTCCTCTGGGAGAAGGACTCACCAAATATGCAGTGTTTCACACATGTATTTAAAAAATATGTTGTCAGAAGTAGTGTGCCTGGTTCCTCTGGGCTCAAGGTACTGACACTTACGATATCTTTTTCCTTTATCTGCCAGTGATCATGGAAATTTTTAGAGTGATAATACTGTCTTTTTTCTTTCTCTCTTTCACTAAAAAGTAATCTAACTTCTTTTTATTTATTCTTATATCCCAGTTTTACTTCTTTAATCTCAATCTTCTATTTCTCCTTATAAATCAAACACCTGTTCATAAACATCTTCAATGATTCTGATAGGAAGTAAATCCAAAAACAAAAGATAAAATAAGTCATGGTTTAGGATTTCTCTGTGGAACAACAAGCAGAGAGGATTCTGGTTTACAAAAATGAAATAATTTTCTCTGCAAGCTCCAACTGTCCAATTCACTGCCATAGTTACCAACACATATGTTTTGGACAGGGTAAGTATTTCATACTACTTATCTGTGAGGTCCCATACAGGAAACTATAGATATCTCTGAAGCATTGAAATTTTTAAATTTAAAATCCTTTCACCTTTCTTAAAAGAAATTAAAAGAAAGTAGTTGAGATTATAGATGAAGAAAATGCATAGAATTATTCTTGATTTCTGTTATTTATATGCTGCTTGAGAAAAAATGTAACAACATCTCTGATTACTCCTAACCTTCAGTAAAACATTGATTCAAATATACTGAGGTAAGAATTTATTCTTTGATACAGAAGTCAACTGAAAAGAAATTAGTAAAAGTTATTCAAACTCTTTATTTAACAAACAAACAAACAAAACCCCCCAAAACCAAAACAAACTTTCAGGAAGGCCACCAAGAAATAACACACAATGAAACTAATACTGATTTACCCTGAAAAATTGTTTTCATGAAAATCTAACTAATTGGTTGGCATTTGTTGACATTAAGTTTCCAGTGCAAAAAAAGGCCTAAATTCTTCTGCATGCTTTCTGTAAAAGGAGGAGAAAATGAAAGGAAGAAAAGTGCCTCAGATTGGATTTCACATTTTATTTAACTAGATTCTTATAAAAATTACCAAAATACCATATTTTATATCTATTTAAATATTAATACAATTTGTTAGTGGTATATGGTGCTTGGTCATCCTTTGCTGTGTGGATACCATATGCTTTATACTGGGTAACGCAGGATCTTATGCCAAGGAGGAAAGATTGTTTTGCTGTTTCTTCTAGAGCACCTCTGTCTGCTCACCGAAGTGGTGATTTTGGGATGCAGTACAGGGCAAATAGAGAGAAATACATCCAACACAACATCCTGCACTATGACTTCAGACTCACTGACTCCTCAGTCGTGGTTAAGCTGAACTGAGCTGAGGCTGGACGCACTAAATGCAGCTGCCTGATGTTACCTGAGCCAGAAGTGATTGCTGAATGGACTGAAAATTATTCCTGTTGCAAAAAAGCATTAGACAAGTCCGTAAGGCCAGAGCATGAGAGGACAAGACAGAGGAAGAGGAAAAGCTTTCAGCAGTACCAGAGTGACACTGGTTTGGAAAGCCTTCTGAAAACATAAGATGTAAGCAGCAGGAGGGATTTTCTGAGGCATGGATCAAACCCACAGCCAAGCCTGACTGATGACAGTGAAAAGATTTTTTTCTCTAGAAATCACTGGACTGGCAAGCCATGCAGAGGAAAGAATTTCTTACACGGACATAGTGGACAGTAATTTTTAAGCCTTTTTATTTAGTTTCATTTGAGAGACTAGAATTTTCTCCATTTTTATAGTCTACTTGTGCTATGATGAAAAAGTAACAGAAGTGACCAGATATATTTGATTTCTGGAGGAAGATGGGTAGTTACAATAATTTTTATATTACTTTTAAGAAAGAGGAAGGAAGGAAGGGAGGAAGGGAGGAAGAAAGGAAGGAAGGAAGGAAGGAAGGAAGGAAGGAACTGTTTGTTTAACCAGTTTAACCTGACCTTAAGCAAGTCATGTTTCCAACCAAGGCTTTAACACAGGAGAATTCAATGAGTTATAATCATAAAGATATGACATTTACAAAACTCAGGGCTATTAACAAATTTCATTGTTTAGGTGCATTTTCTCTCTGTCACAAAAATTTTGAGTTTCTGGTTTTCACTAAAAAGATAAATCAGGAGGATTCTGTATTTTTCAATATAATAACAAAAATTTAATGGACCAGTGTAATGTGAAAATCTTTCTTACAGCTCCTAAGGCAGAAAAAGACTAGTGAGCTCAGATATATTTCAGTTATTACTTATTACTGACTAAGGACAGTCTTAAAAGAATATACAAGAAGGCAGGTAAAAGAGAATGACACAGATTCTTAAATAACTTTATTAATATGTGCTGATGACAGAGCTTGTTGAAATATTTTCAGTAAGCACTGCATTAAATGAGTTTAAACAATCTATTTGCCTTTATGAGCAGTGAACTATGATTTTGTTTTATAATAATAAAGAAAAATAAGTGACTGACCATTTTGAATTCACATTTTATTTTTAATCTCAACAAAAGTAGGAGAAAGAAAAGCCATGTCCACAATTACTGTGAATTGGAATGACAGGTAGAAATTAGGGCTGGAAAATGTAAGGAAAGGATTTAGAATGTTATAGGACACTGAAGGATATTGCAATCACTTAACAATTTCCTCAAAAGTCTGGACCAAGGTTCTGCTGCTGAGCTACATCAGAGCTGGGCCAGAGTAATATAGATGACGAGGCCCAGAAGGGGCAGGAGAGGTTACAGCAGAAGTTACAGTAAGAACAGATTTTACAAGAGTTGAATTTCCATGACTGGCCTGTACACATGGAATAGAATTAATTGCACAGTGACTTGGCTTCAGCCCACTTTGCAGCAGTGTGTAAGTTAGGTGCCCAATTACTGGAAGCTTCCCTCTTGTCAGGAGAGACAGAGAAGCTTCTGCAGGCAGAGAACTAGACCTTAATGACCTAAATAAATATCTGTAGATACCATTCTTTCCCTCCTAACCCTCTCTCCGTAGAGGAAGCTTTGTCTAACAATCCAAACTAGGTAATTTAGTAAGTACCAATTCTGTATTCCCGGAGATGAGCCCAGGTCTTTGCTCATAATACTTATTGAAAAAACAAACATTTACGCAACATTTACTGATAAATGATTGATGCTCAAAGTTTTACTCATACGAAGAATTTTTATTCCTGAGTAGGTCTGTTTAATCAAGCAGACCATTTACATAAGTAAGAAATGTCACATAAATACATTCAAACCACTTTTTAAAGGACTCACTCTGCTTCTCTGAACTCAAGATCCGAAGCTGTTACTGATATTTCATGAAGCACATAGCTGACTCAAGGCTTCTCAGATGCACAGGCATGGAAAGGAGAGAAGTAAAGAGCTGGAGACAAGCTGTGACACAAACCTAAGAATTAAAACTCCTGTCCCAGTGCAGAACAAGGGACTTGTAAAGTTGAATTTCTGCAGTTGGGATGTGAAGGATTCTGGCACATGTGGTGAGAGATGTTGCTGGGAGAAGCCATAACAGTCTTGATAAGCAATCACAAACCACACAACAAAGCACCACTTATGGCATCAAGGGCTTTAGCAGCTTTTGGCCTCCTGGGAGGTCTTCTCTGAATCTCACTGATCTGCTTGTCTCCTGTCAGGAGCTCCCCATGGTTTAGAAGTACTTGGCAGAGATAAGGTACTCCACATCGATAAAAGAAACCTTCCGGCCAAATGCCTGCCACATGAACCCTCTGTGCAAGGGGTAGAGTTCTCCTCAGTGTACCAAGGATGTTCATGGCAGGCACAAAGAGTTTGGCTCTGTGCTACTTGTACAATACATGGGGTGGTCTGATTGCTGCATTTCCCCAGAGATTGCTCAAGAAAGTAAAGAGCACTTTAAATACAGGAATCTTCTCCTATATCATGCATGTTCTGAAGGAGGATATATCATGCTTACCCTCCATTACTTCTTCTCAGGCCTCTTCCCTTTGTATCTAGCTTCTCTGCACAGGCTGCATAACATCCAGTCATGCCAGGATGTCATCAGGGTGATGTCCTGCCCTCATCCAGGGTAAAAATAGGAACCCAGTGGGTCACCTTATGTTGAGATCTCATTCCCTGATTCACTGGACATATATCAGATGGAAACTGCATAACAAAGTGGTGAGCATGAGTATGTTCATAGTATGTTTTTTTTGTTAGGTTCCCCACCTGATCTCTTCTCTTTGATGACTAGTGACAGGACCCAAGGCAATGCTCTGAAATTGTATCAGGGGAGGTTTAGGTTGGATATTAGGAAAAGGTTCTTCATCCTGGGAGTGGTTGAGCACTGGAACAGGCTCCCCAGGGAAGTGGTCACAGCACCAAGCCTGACAGATTTAAAGAAGTGTTTAGATGATACCCTCAGGCACATGGTGTGACTATTGGGAATGGTCCTGTGCAGGGCTGAGAGTTGGACTCGACGATCCTTGGGGGTCCCTTCCAAATCTGCATATTCTGTGATTCTGTGATTCTGTGATTCTGTGACTGTTACCCTCTGCAACAAGAGGGCAAGCAAGGCAAAAGGCTCCAAGTGTACCAGGATCCTGTCCTTGTCATCAAGGTGGTAGCTGCTCTTTTCCCTCACCTTTTTATTTACACTCTCATGTTCTAAGTGCTTACTGAGCTGCAGGCTCTCCTCACCCTGTTCCCTGACACCATCCAAGCTGGTTGACCCCACCAAGGAAAGGAATCTTGACTGGAGGGGTCTGTGTCAGGAGTCACAACCACTGTGGGGCCTTTTCCCCTTCCTGACTGGTGTCAAATCCCAGGACAGAGAACTTGGGAAATCCCAGAACATGGGAACTTCTGTAAATTTGATTATGTGACATAGTGTTTCTTCTTTTCTACTAATTTTTCTCATAGTCTCCTTGTTTTATTTTTTTTCCTTTATCCCCTTTCCTCCTTGGGGAGACCTCATGTTTTGTTAAAAACTAGTTCTGAACACAGCATGAGCAGCCACCCTGGTTCATCAGGGCTCTGGCACAAAAAAAGCACATCTGAGCCTCTTTTGCTACAGCCAGGTACATTCTGGGACACACAACTGCCTTATTTACCCATGGCTGCCCCCATCAAGACAACGTTCAATTAGTTTCCCAAAGCCCCACTTAGTTATACATTTTTGAGATTCATTTACTACTGAACGAGCATAGACTCTGTAAATCTTAGTCATGCAAAAAGTCTGAATGATCACAAGTAAAAATATGCAGATGAGTAAGGTTTGCAGCATCAGACCACTAATTTAAAAATGTCAGTAAAGTACTTACGATGAAAGATGTTATGGGAGTACAGCGAATTCTAATTAAAACATCAGATTTATTTCCACAAGTTAGTTATGGACTTTGCAGAAGATCAGTGTCTCCAGAACTTCAGAAACTTGAGAAAAATTTCTTTTCACATGAATTGTGTTTATACTGAAAATTTGTATTCCATATATTAAACAAAAATAAATCAGAGTATTGAAAAATTTTAAGTGATGGCTTAAGGCTGCCTGAAGGAGACCTTGCAGTCTATCCTTTTATATTGCAATCTATTGTGCATTGTGTCAAAAGGCATTTATTTTTGATTCACAGAAGATTTCAAATATTGAGCAGTGCTACAAAAGTTCTCAAAGAATTATTTTAAATCCTTCCATCTAATGGACTATTTGGTGAAGTCAGATTTTTTAAAGATGAATTAATCACATCTGATTCCACTTAGCTGTATTAACACAAGGAAGGAAAAAGAAACATCAGGGACTACTGTTTTTCTTCTGGTTCTCAATACCAGTTATAGAAATGTGATATATGTGTATGCTGGCATAAAAACAGAAAGTAAAAGGACCGTAGCTTAAGCATTTCCCCTGGATAAAAATTAAAATGTGTTATTTTGCCACAAAATTACAATATTTGCAAAATATTAAGCTTGGTGAAACACTCAGATTCCCAAAACCATATTTCAAGTGCTTTTGCAGCAAATGTTTTATCTTCTCTTCCAGCATTAGAAAGAAAGATTAAAAGATTAATAGACTAAAGGGAGGAGGAGTATTGGATACACTTTTCTGATGCTAATATATGAATTTTATTTTCATTAGAAAAGCAGTACATTTAAACTCTAATATTTTAGAAAATCCCTTTGTCTCTAACCAGCCCATTAGAATATCCATTTTTCTAAAGTAGTTCTCCAGTTTCCACTTTTACCTTACCATTTTCCCTTTTATTTCTGTTTTAAATAAATGATCATGTATCTGGAGCTCACACCAGGTAACACCTACTCCAGAAACAGTGACACCATTATCAGCAGGTCTATTTTAAGAATTATGTGTTAGTTAAGGATACAAGTGGAAGTGCATTATTTTTTTTACTATTTATTTATACTTTTTTTTTTAAAGGAGAAAAATAATATCTGCATGTCAGGTGGGGTTTTAGAAGCTCTCAGAGCTTTATTCTAAATTTCTTATTATACAAGGATAGTTCCCATGGTAACAATTACATCATTTGGCACACATGTTACTGGAGGGAAATAGAACAATTTAATAAAGAAACACACATTCACCATTGTGCCATGTGAATTGATTTACTTATTGCCTAATTATGTTTCTTAAAAATGGGAGACTGCAACAGTTTTCAATGTCAGTATGACCACCTGCCTGTCAAAATTATCATTTCTGGTCCCAGTTCTTTACAGCTCCAAACCACTCTCTGCCATTCATTTCTTAGAAATCTTGACACTGCTCAACTATTCTTGAAAAAGAACCTATTGTACCTCTGCCATTTCTTTCTGCAAGCTCGTGCTCTTTCTTATTCAGATGCTGAATGGTATTGGAGATTTTCTATAAAAATTTAAAATAAAATAAAATAATATAAAATAAATGTAGTTTGACTGCTAGAGATGAATGGTTTTGCTAGGAGTATTTGCTTAAAAATGGTTTTCACAAATTTACCCAGCTGTTTGCAAGACAATTTAGATTATCCATGACCCTTGTAGGAGTATGCAAAGGGCAATAACTTTTTGTGCTGGTGTCCTCTACATATGATTCACTTACAAATACTACATATGTAGTCCAGTGAGTAACACAGTAAAGAGCTGCAAGCAAGAGTTGATGTTATCCGAACTTTTCCTATTGGTCAATATTCATTTCTCCTTCCGTTTTTTCCCCCATTCTGTGTATTTTCATTTAATTTCTGCCTTTCAGACTGTAATCTCTCCTGAATACCTGACTCAGTTCTTTGTAATTTTAAAAACCTAATTCTGCCTTCCTTTCCCAACAATTAATTATTATCACCTCTTATCTATGTCTAAGCTAGAAGTAATTCTCTTGACTCCTTCTTCTTAATTTTTTTAGGTTGCTGCATGAGACTCTGCTTCTTGATAAAACAAGAAAATCCTTCTGTCCTTCTGATTTGTAATTTCTCTAGTGGTTATTTGAATTCTTGCTTTCTTTTACTAAATAAAATTGGGAGTATACTAGGACATGTCTGTGTGTGTCAATCTGGAACAAAAGTAGGATGGATATTTAACTGCATTAACCTCCATGAGTCAGGCAAAAGAAAAAAATTTTTATTCTTTTTTCAATCTTATGAGGGCACACATTTTCTAAAGGTTTAAACCTCGCATTCAAACACTAAAACAGACACACAACCTGCCCACAAACAATGTAACCCTAAAAAACACTGCAACAATTCCGCTACTGTCTCCTTAGGATAAGTGCTATTTAAATTCATTCATTTTCTGGGAAACGATTTTCTGATCTATCAAGGCAAATAGGTACTGTGGGATGCAAAATTAATCAAGGAAAAGGAAATGAGATCTTTTTTATGTTGCTTTCTATCAAAGAACCTCTCATTATTGCAGCGGACTAAAGTGAAGTCAAGTGGTCAAAGATAAGTGGAGGAACAGAACTTAAAAGCAGTGAGAAAAGGACTGGGCTGGATAGCTCTTCTCTGAGAGACAGAAGACAATCTTGGTAGGTGACTGAATTTCACTAACATAAATCCTAAGGCCTTCTACAGAAAGTTCCTTTCTCTTTGTCCTATATATGGGAATTGCAAAAGAAATGGTCAAAAAATGTCTTCAAATGAAGATTGCAAGTCCACAGTTTTTCAGAGGGGATTGTGCACCTGAGATCTTCAGGGGCATTGTAATTATTCCTTCACAGCCCTAGTTACATAGGGAGTTAAGGTAGCTCAGTTTTGCAAAACTGACATTTTGTCCAAGCTGTATATGACTATGTACTTATATGATCAGATTCTGCTTCCTGATTTGTCCAACTCCTTTACAACCTCCTTCAGTGTTATACAAGGTAATGACTTACTTTCCAGGGCTTTTGTTTTCCTTTACATTTTTGCACAGTTAAAAACACTTGGATATCTTTTTCAATTTCCTAAAGAAGTTTATAGGAAACAATTTCCTCATAACACTGCTCGTTTTGCTGTGTTGTGCTTTGTATTCCCAAGTTCTTACTTATGACCTTTCATGCTGGAGACAGATTACACCTAAACAGACAACACCTAAGTCTTCAGAGAAGACTTGCACATCAGAAAAGAGATGAAATGAAAGTGGAGGCAACTTAGCACTTTCATTACTTTCAAAGGTCTGCAAGTCTCTAGTGCTTTCTTAACAAAAAAAACCTCTGCTGAAAATCCTGGCCATGCAGGATTTCTGACCTTGGTGGTGCTCCTTCTTTTCAAATAATTCAAGATTCATTTGTTAGTTAGATACATTATTTAACATTATTATATATATATAATTCATCCCGATACATATGCTGACACTTGAAATCTTGACTTTTTTGCATATTTTGATGTTTGACTTTTCCTCAGGCTCTAGCCCCAAGAGCCTGAGGACTCTTGTATCTTGTTTGAGAAATTAAAGAGAGAATTTGTGTCTGTGAGGTCCTCTGAGTCTAGCTAACATGAGACTCATAAAAGTGGATCCCTACAACCTCTGAGTGACTGATGAGGTAATAGAATGCTGACTCCATGACTACTCTATCACTCTAACTCACCATAAATCTGCCCTGTGGCTGAAAGAAGCCATCTGATTCCCATATCTGCACAGAGTAAGCACATTTTTCCAAACAGATGGTCAAAGAAACAGATTATGTCACTAATCTGGTGCAAAACTGCTTGTTTGTTTGTTTGTTTTCTTGAGTTATGTGTCATAGAGATCAATTTGCATAACTGCATGAATACTTGTGCTGATAAATAGAAACGTGTAGCTGGGGACAAGAAGAAAAATGTGGCCATCCTTTTGGACAGTAAAAATGAATTTATTCTATTTAAAAATGGCCATGTAGCTGTGAACAGACTCAGACAACTAGATCATAACAACTTCTTTACAGCCCTCCTCAAGTTTTCACCTGTTCTTTTTATCCTAATATGGACTACTGAGAGGGAAAATCTCTCCGGCAGTAAGACTCCCTATGACTTTGGACGGCAGGAATTTCGATTACCATCCCATAGGCTGGTTAGCTCTCTTTTACAGAAGCATTGTTTTTCTTCATCCAAACATAAGTAAGGCTAACTAAGAGAGTTGTCAGTAGCTCTACCCTTCTTAAGCTTCTGTCACCCAAGATGCTGCTCTGCATACTATACTATTCAAAGAGTTAGTAAACCAAACTCATACTTCTATTTAAAAAAAATAGAGAAAATCTAAAGTGAAATTCAATGTGCAAAACATTCAATCAAAAAACAAATTGCAATCTCAATTGTGGAGTAATGTCAAGAAAAGGTAAGTCAGTCTGATAACAACAATGCAGAGTGATGCAGGCTCAACAATTTACTTTTGTTCTTAATGAAAAAATGAAATTCTCGGTGCCAGGCATGTTCTCCTACAAGCATAATTAAGACACTGATGCCCATCTAAATTGGAAACACAAGCAAAACAGAACTATAAGAGATTTTTCTTTTACTTCAGTGTAGTAGTAATTGACCCTTACATTTTATTGTTGTTTTTGTTTATTATTATTATTATCATCATCATCATTTTTATCATGATCATTATTGTTATTATTATTTAGGTACAGGACCCATTATTCCACAGTCTTACAACACAAGAAACATAACCTGAACATTTTGAGCTGTATTTTTACAGTGAAGTACTGAAGAAGTGTGTGACCCTCCATTGCTACTTTATTGTTGTGGGACTTGAGCATTTTCCATATCTCTGGTTGGAACACACTCTAGCTTCATTTTGCCACCATGATGGAATTAGATGTACAACAGGCATTCAGCACACACTAAAACAAACTGTGTGCAGAGGCAGAGGTGGAGCTGGAGTGTGCTCCATCAGACCTATATGGAGCAAGCGCCTGTGTGAGCCAAACCCTGGACATATGTGAAGAGCTGCAAAATCCCAGTCTGTGCATGATTAACTATCTCCACTGAAAACCTTTTAAGGTTGCATCTTAATCCCTGTTCCTGAAACATGACTTACTGATGTAGAATCAGAGCTCTGAAGAGAAACCCATTCTATAGGTTTGCAGATTAGCACAGAGATCATGGTGGATATTTGGTGGATACCAGTGTAGGAGATTCATTCACCTCTAATTATACCTTTTTTATTTCAAATTCTCTTTTGTTATCACAAGCATGATCATATTTATCTGGTTTTTGAAGATTTTTTCAGTGTGAAGAGACTGATTCCCTATTTTTTTTCCTCTGATATCACTTCTCAGACAGGTAAATTCAATTGAACAGCTATGAATCTTTCCATGAAAGCAAGATGAAGTTTCCACATAATGTAGTATTGACACTAAAGCACAGAGAATAAAAAAAAATTTGACAAATATTTATCTGCATTATTTAATGGACTTGTTTTGGCCAAGATGTCTGTTCTTTGTTATTTGCTTTCCATGTTCATTTGAACAACCGGATTTTATTGGAACAAATGCTCACAGAAAATGAAGTTAAAAGTCATGAGTGTTTGCAGAGGCCAAACATTTAATTCAGACAAAAATAATCCGGATGGAAATGCTTTCTCACTGTGTGCAAGACCACAGTAAATCATACAGAAGAACCCTACAAAACAAGGCAATATATGACTGATTTGAAATCACAAGTTTGAAAGAGAAAATACATTTAAAAGAATGCACATTCAAAGATGTCTGACAGAATGCATTAAAAAACTGAGGTAACATTCAGTGTTGTATGGAATTTATAAAAGACAACTAGGATTAGTTTAAAAATTCTGTTTAAACTAACTTTAAAAGGAAAACTGTGTTTTCTACTGTTTTTCTGTGTACACTTTAAAATATTTACTTCCACTAATTTCACCACAGGACGTGAAAGATCTAAACTGAGTTTTCAGCTCCAAGCTGTTAGCTCCAAGTTGTTAGCCAATATATTTCTCACAAGGACAGTATATTTTGATTTTGGAATAAAAAAATTAATAGTCAATATTACTCAGTAAGTTTGTCATTTTTCTCAGGGGAAAAGCACAAACAACTAAAAACCACACACACACAAAATCCAAACCAAATAGTCATAATTAACAGCAATGAGAAGAATGCCCTTTAAAACTACTCTCTCTCTCTCTCATATTTGTATAAACAGATCAAGCTTCTCTTTTGCCAAGCTTGTCCCTTGAGTAGGAGAGTTGATGAGTATTGATTCAGTTCATAAATATAGGTTTGTGGTGTTGAAAAATTAAACTTTGTCATTTAGTACAATCTAATTCTGTGATGTATTTTTTTAAATTTTTTCAAAGTAAATTATTTTCTCCGCAGTATGTAGATGATATCTAAACCTTTCATCTTAGAAAGAAAAGAATAATAGTATCAGTAAAAGAAAACTATTTTGATATGTATTTTGATAGTTTTATATTTCTTGTAAAACATTTTTTACAGTTCTTTTCAAGTCCTCCTATACTTCAAATTCTCCAAATAATTCTTATGTGGCTTTTGTTTCATTTTATTTCTGTCACCTCAGCTCCTCTACAGAAAAGCTCTCACAGAACCATACACGCAGAAAGCATACCCATGGAAATGATGGAAACAAGTTGCAATTGGTTATGCTTGATTTCTAAAAATGTCTCTTTTCCTGTTTTTAAGAGTAGTTGAAAACTCAGTCTCATGCACTGACAAGGTGGCTGATTTGTATATAAAGATGAGCTGGCTATCTACATAATTGTCTGCAAAGAACAAGCATTTGTAATTCAGGCTTTGTTGCTGTTGTTACTTTTATTTTTTTAATCAAGAAACATATTTATTTAGCTATGTTTTTGTTGTCATGCAATATATCCTATTTTATGCCAGTGAAAATTTTAAAGATCATACAACTGATAGGTACCATGTGCATTAAGTAGTTTAGCATTGCAAGCAGGAGGAAGTTAGATAATGTTTGAACTTTCTGACTTGATTAGAGAGGAACTGAAATGTGAGTTTTAATTCTTTGCTTTCTCATATCTGCTGTCTTAGGAGTTCAGTTCTGAGATACGAATTTTTTTCGTATCTGTAGAAGTGACATAGGATTTGCTAGATGTTCCAATGGTTTGATGTGTTTATTGTTCTCATCTCTTGTTTAGCACCTGCAGGCAGCATGTAATTGGAACACACATTTTGAGCTTTAGGACTTTTTCTATATCTCAAGATTGGATTATCTGTTGATTTGCTATTGATGTATTTGGCTTTTAAGGACTTTGTTTTTTCTTTTGTTTTGGTGATTTGCTGTTAACTCCTGAAGACTCTCTAAGTTACAACAGCCAGTCTCCTGCAACTCACACGGTAGAAATCTACATCTTTAAAAAGTGCTGTTCTAGGAGCAGCAATTATCTGTGCATGATTACCTCCTAACCTGCTAAATGGCTGGTTCAGATCTCCTGCTGTCAGTAAACAACCAGGGGCTGATTAACAGTCATGTTATCATTCCAAAACCCTTTGATGTATGCTGTGCTACTTTTGACCTCTTTTTTTCAATTCCATGTATGTTTCTGGAGTAGGTTACTAATTTTAGTAGTGGAAAGAAAAGACTAATTCAGCGTGCCTGACCTACAATGGAATATCCCAACTGAATATGAAAGAATCAGTGTCTTGCCTGACATTATTTCGTAAAATATTTTCCAACCCCCACAATACAGTTATTTTCACTGTATATCAAGAATACCTAATTTTTTTTCCTTTGTTTTTAAGCCATATTAATATTTATAATAGAGAATAAATTGACACTATTGTAAGTAGAAACAAGCACAAAGAATCTATAACACTGGAAGAGGAATAAGGTTTTTCTTGTTGTTTAAATAGCACCTTAGCTTTACTTTTAAGAGAGTTGTATTGCAAAGCATATACTAATCCAATTCTATTAGTTTTCTACCTAGATGATTGTCATGGGATGTGTAGCTTGTCTCTTATGAAGTAAATTAAAATCATCAGTTAAGTTTGCATTATCCACCAAAGACATTATAGGTTGTATAGTTTCTGGTTAATAACAGTATGGGCTAGACTAGGATCAACGACCTACAAGGAATTTTTTTCTCCTTTAGTTGCAGTTTTCTACACGTGTTGGTCTGGATAATAGTTTTCAGTTCAGTGAGAACCAGAAGTTGCTGTTGACGACCATTGAGACAAGAAGTTAGCAGCAGAAGTTGATAACAATTATGCAAGAATCTCCAGAGCAACTTCAATGAGGAAAGCAAAAGTCCATTTTTTGAAGTTCTTCAAAGGTATATGTACACCTCAAGGACAGTTTATAAATAATAAATTCTGTTGATTTTATGGGAAATAGAGGTATTCTAGCACATCGTCATCCAAAAAGCATTACACCTTTTTAAAAAACACATCTTTACTGTCACTCCTTATTCAAAGTCCTGCTCATTTTCATCTAATGCTTTGAAGTGATCCTAAGGACATAAGAAATGCCCTTCTTGTTGAGGCTAGCCCAGCTTCATCCAGCCCAGAAGATGTTCTTTAGGAAAAGTATGAGAGTCTAGCCATTTTTTGAAGTTCATTCTCCTTGCACTCCCCCAGCATGCAGAGCAGTTCTGTGAGAGATGTTGGAAAGAACATCTTTGTCTGGTTCTTTTAATATACCCTTTAAAATCTGCAGGCACAGGAAGCATGATGGCAGCTGTAGGATTATTCATTGCTATGAGGACAACATGAAAAAGGAAGATAATTACCTTCTGTGACCATGGAAGGAGAGAGGAAAACTTTCCTGAATGGAAAGCAAAAGGATGACTCAGAACTCCATCCCACAGCCAAAGGCTGCAGCTCTATCTCCCCAGCAGTGCAGTTGAATGCCTCCTTATACCATCATAACATGAGGCCTTCCTCTCTGTGCTATCCAAGGAAATTTTAATCAGGTTAAAATGGGGTTCTTAACAACCAAACAGTGAAGTCATAATAAAGAATTCTAAAATAAATAAAGCAAATGACATGCAATTTACGAACTAGAATGAAATAACTTGTAGGTGATTGTCCTTTTTCTGTCATGGTGACAGTATTCATAACTGGAACAAAGCTCATCTATGCAAGAAACAAAAGTTCTTCACAGTGTGGTAAAAATTCTTGTAGAAACTGAGAATCTCCATTGTTTTGAATGAAGGGCACATTTCTTTCAACTTCCTTTCACATAAACACAGAGTAATATTGGGGGGAAAAAAAAGAAAAAATAAGAAGGCAGAGAAGAAGAAGAAGAAGAAAGAGGAGAGAAGAATAAGGACCCCAAAGGAGACAAAAATAGACCTTTCAAAGCAAAAGATTCCATTGCATACTATTCATAGAGAGACAATGAAAGTGGTTTGATAGTCAACAGGATAGTTCTTCATAGACAATATCCCTGGGTCTACAGCCATGCAATTTAGCAGTTAAGTTCTGTTTAGATTTACACAACTTTTGCAAAACTGTTCTGCATATTTTTCACTGAATTATTTTTTTATACATTTCTCACACTCTAAAACTCTGAATAATTCAGATTTTTTTCCAGATTCTCAGTAAGAAATCTAAGTTATACACTTCACATTATAGATTAATAGCAATCATTCCTAAATTTATTTCTTCCTTTGAGTGACTTAAATTCTCCCTTTTCAGCCAGTAAAAATTCTGAGCATAACCTTTCTAATGTAGTCTTTCTAGTTGTTATTCACTCTTCATTTCATATCGTCACTTGCCTCTTGACTTGGAGGGAGAAATTACTTATTAGTCGATTGAAGTTTGTATTGTTCTGAGTGTAAAAAAAATGTAGCTATTTTTCAGAGCCTTTAGTAAGCATTCAAAACACAAAATTGTGACCATTAAATGAGTCAATAAGACAATCTAATAATTTCTCAGACAAGGAAGCATATAAGTT
This sequence comes from Neopelma chrysocephalum, assembly GCF_003984885.1. Lineage (NCBI taxonomy): Eukaryota > Metazoa > Chordata > Aves > Passeriformes > Pipridae > Neopelma > Neopelma chrysocephalum. The sequence continues at coordinate 4,013,333 of NW_020897694.1, read as the reverse complement.
GCTATTAAGAGATATTGGTGAAATAACAGTTCTAGCAGATGAATGTATTCTCTGATGCAGATAAGACACAAAAAAATTCTTTGTAGCTAAATTTTCATAACAAAACCCAAGAATCCTTCTTAGTAATTTCTGATACCTTTTAACATATCACAGTATGATCCTTATTTAATCTGAATATTTGAAAATTAGAACTTTGAAACCTAACTTTCACTGAATACTAATTTTTCACACAATATGGGAGTTTCCTTTGTTTAGAATCACATAAGGTTAGAAATAAACAGTATTCAAGAGCAACTTGGAACCCTGAGTTGACAGAAAAGAGAAATGCCAAAAATGTTCTTGTTGTAACTGAGGTATGTTGATAGGACAGTCTACTGTAAAAAGTAGGTCATCAATACACAGATTTGGTTAGAAAATTAAGGTTCAGGGACATATATTGACAAACTGAGAAGGAACAGTAGATGCTAGAAAGAAAACAAGTGTTTGCAGAAAAATGAGTTGAGTTGAATCCAAAGAAAGATACTATAGGTTTTAAAAAGAGACTAAGAAAGCAGGGCCTTGTTCCCAATGAAACAAAACACCTAAGTGTAGATGTTGTCATTAAAGCAGACTGAGATTACCTAGATGAATTAGATAAACTAGGTGAATTCTGCAAATATTACATTACTTCCTGACATAAACATGAATTAGAAATAAATGTCTTACCATGATAGTTTACTTACTGTCTTACCATGACAGTTTACTTTTTCTGCCATAAACTCAAGCCAAAACAAAGCAGACTTACACTACAACCACCTTATTCTCCGGGCAGATGTTGTCTGCGTTATGTTTTCTAAAGTCATTCTGGTTCCTCTGCATGTCAGAGTGAAAGGCTGACAAATTCTGATCAATCTATTCTGAACATCTAAGACATGTAAAACTTAACTTCATGGCAAAAAAAAAGGTTACAAAAAGCAAGGGAAAATAAAAGTTAATTTTCTTGCCTCTAGAAATGAGAGAAACAACAAGTACACAAGAAGGAAGAGAACCAAGAGAGAAGAAATTAAGAACAAAAGAATAAAAGAGGGCAGAATGTGGATGGCCACATCAGCATCTCTGAAGTTAATAACTCAGGACATTCTTTTAGGGTCTGTACATCTATAACATTATTTTGATATTCAGGCAGAAAGTGAATTCTCCATTCCTTCCATTGTCACAGATAGCTTTTCCTGAGACTTGACCAGAAAGAACCTGTGTGACAGCTTATTACTGTCCTAAGTGGTAACTGACAGATTAAACACGTTACTGAGCTTGCATTTTGTTCCTATGAACACCTTGGAGTGCCAAACACTTCCAGACTGTTATCTGGCCACATCTTGATGTTTTTACAATTTTTCAATAAACTGTGCAACTTAGTTGACTACTGAGGACAAGATCATACCATTATACCCACACTATCATACCATTATACCCACACTAAATACAGTTAACCTGAAAGTATGGCACAAACTGGCCTGCCTTGCTGTTGAGTCTAACTCTAAAACCAGAAGTTCCCTGGTATGATTTTCAAAAGTGACCTCTATGTTTTAGTTATCTGTGCATGTTAAGCTGGGGACCAGACATTAGGTTATCTTTCACTTTCTGAATATTCTTTTCATTCTGAACAACATATTCTTTAAGGTTTCTCATGTTGGATAATCAGAATTGTCGGGTGCATTTGTAAATTGTGGCCCTGCTCTTGGTAGATATTCACCAAGGTCAAGCTCCTTCTAGCTTCGTGTTCACAAATTAAAATTGGTACGACCCAGTTCTTACAAATGTGACACTTGAGATTTACACCCCTCTGCAGAACTGTCTTTGTACAAAAGAACAGCAGATCCAAGATGGATAATATTTCTATCAGGACACTTCTATGAATAGCAACAATTTGAGGAAGGTTATAAAATTTCACTATTATTTATTATATTTTATACATTTCTATGTCTTTTTATTATTTTACTCTCCATTACAATTATTTAAAAAGACAAAGTCAGAGCAATTATAAAGTAAAATGCTGCTTGACTCATCCTCTGCAGTAATGTCATTAAAGACTGAAATTCCATCTTTAACACAGAAATTTTTGTTGCCTCCTGACACTGAGCCACACTACACCTGCCAGTCTCCCAATTGTCAGTTTTCTTGCTTCTTTTTTTAAAAGCATCTAATTAAGCTTAAAATAGAATGGCTCTGGGAAAAGCTCTTCTGAAAGCTGAAGTAGGGATAGCAGCTCATCTTAACTGGAGGCTAGGACTCTCAATACCACATTCTTTCATGAAATCATGAAAGCTTTATGTAAGCAAAAGTGAGACTTTTGCAAACCTAGCCAGCACAAATCAGCCATCTACATAGAGAGGAGAAATTAGGTTTGGAGTTGAATTACTGCCAGGTGAAATGCAAATGGATGGATGAACAGTATTTGGGCTGGCATGGAATTCCTAGGCCTGGTTTGGCAACAACATGGTTAAGAGGAGAAGAAAAATAGTTGAATAGAGTTCAGCAACATGTTCTGAAAGTTTCGTCTTGCCTTAATGGCAAAATCTTTGTTGTACTTATCACAATCAGTGTAAAACCATGGGCCCTTGTTTAAAGGAAGACTTCTGCATCAGAAACTGTTAGGACCCTGAGGCATAAGCTGAGATGAGGAACTGTGGTTAAATTTTACGCGTGTATGAACTACCAACACCAGTTTCAGCTGCATCTAGTAGGCCTGATACTGAATGTCTGCAGCACCATTTTAATTAATTATCCTTACTCAGCAGCTCACTGAGGGTCAAATTCTGACTTTGAGGTAGAGACGAAAACCAATTAGTAGTATGTATGAAAACTATAGCAGCTAAGAAAGCCCAAGTAACACAAATCCCTTCCCTTCAGCTCCTTCTTATACCTAGTGAAAGAAAAGAGCAATTTACTTGTGCTATGTGTTGTTGTCTTCACACTTTCTCAACTGTATTAGCTAGATAGAGAAGTGAAGGAGAGAAGCCTAAAATGAAGAGCCTCACTATCCCTGGCATTGTCTGTAAGAAGCACCAAGGTGTAGTCTGTTCATATATACCTGCTTGAAAATCATATGTTATTTTTACAGCAGTTTACAGGAGTAATTCTCTTCTTTATGGTCTTGCAACAGATATAATCCAACTAACAACCTAGCCCCAAACTTAGACAGTTTCAATAGTTACAGTCATAATGCATGAAAATCAAAAGCTCATTTAAAATGAACAGTATCTGTTGATTTTCTACTCCTGAATTTATATATTTTGTATTACTTTAAAAGTATAAATTATACGTTAGAAAATTTCTGTGCACTCTAATATCCAAATATTTTTTTAAAAATTGCTTTTACATCTAAAAGTCTAGTATTTGATTTTCATATAACAAAGATGTAATAACAGAAGGAGTACTTTTAAGCACCCTTCAAAAAGAGAATCCTTCCATGCCCGCCCAAAAGACCTCTGTATCGAAATACTGATATTGTTGAAACTCCAAGGATTATGCTTCGTGGAATCTTTTTCTATTTGCTATATTATTTTTTTTTCCATAGCCAAAGTTATTGAACAAATCAATAGGTGTTTAGAGAAATTCTTGAGAGTTAAAAAAAAAAATCACTTCTTTTTGCGATACCGATAGAAAAGAAACAGCTTTTTTCCCCCTGAAATTTAACCTGGTATAGAGGAAAAGTATTTAGTAGTAAGAAGAGGAAGCAGAATCAAAGACCGGTTATTCAGTTCCTCCCTTTAAGTTTGGGAGTTTGTATTAATATGATAAGATATGTGTGTTTGATATTCCTTCACAAAGATAGCATCTCTAAATTTACGGGAATACTTTCTATCAGTTACAAGGTCTGTTGGGTATAGAGGAACTGCTCATTGACACAGTTGTAATCTCTTGCTTTGGTTCCTCAGGTAGTACACTAAAAGCCAAATTATCCTCCTTTTCTACCCCATAACTATATCAATGATCAAGGTGTATTCAGAGAATGTAGAGGAAAGATAAGTACCTACGTAGGAGCAAATCTCAAGCAATTATCTTGTTAAATCATAGTTTTGCAGGATGGTACCATTGGTTAACAGAAAGGGGGGCAAAAATGAAATAGGCAATTGTTAGACTATCAAGGTAAAATCTGCATTGACAACAACAGGCCTACTTGCTTTTCAGAGCCATACTTATAAAAGACGGAAAAGATACCATTCTAAATTATGTTCCCAAGATAAGCATATTCAAGAAACTTTGCAGGAATATGATCCACTAGCACCTGATAGCCTGCAATCATCTGCAAAATCTTTATTAGACAGTCGTCTTGCCTGTGCAATATAGATGTCAGTTTGTCAGAAAATAGTAATCTTTTTTAAGTGTTTTCTTGACAAACATTGAAATTTTGAAGCATGGAATAGAATAAGGGTATGCTAAAGGGAAAAGTCCCTAGTGCAATAACTACTATGTTCTTAACACATAATTTAGAGGCTGGGCTACTGGAGTACAGATATCCAACATAATTTCAGACTGTATGGTTTTGACATTCATATTTCAAGAAGTTTAAAGCTAGTAAATTATTACCTAGATAGAGAAAATAATTTGTTATATACCTTATAATTCTTTCTCCCTACTGGCTGTAGATTTGTGATTAGTTCTTTCTCCTGTGTTAGCAATTGGCAATGGTGGCAGCAACGTTTCCACTGACAATATCTCCTCCTTTCACTGTTTTCACTTCCTTTTTCTTCATAAGGGAGGACTGGGAAATGAAAGAAGGAGAGAATAATATGTATAACATAACAACAAAATGTTCTATTTTCCTTATATCTACTCATGACTTACAGCAACATCGTATACTTCTCTTTCTATAACAGGATTTCTTTTTTAATAATTCTGCTCTGCAGAGAGAAGTATTATAAGTGGTTTTTTCACATGTTTGTGCCTAAACATAAAAGTATATTCTAGGGGTATGTTTAGCAAATGTACTACCAGAACACTATTAATACCCAGTGTTGGGTATTTTGAGAGAAAAAAGACATGGTAACTACTCCCAGAGGCTGCCATTAAGATGTTGTTTAACAAAACATCTCGCCTGGAGAGCTTTCAAAGGAATCCTTAAAACTAGTAACCCTTCCTTAGCAATTTCTTTTATAGGAAATACAAACTTTATATAACACTAAAAGGTAAACTTTTTAATATTTTATTTATTATTATTATCTGTTCCCTTCCCCTTTTAGGTTCTACAACTTTTCCTTGAAATTACTTCCTATGTAGAAGATCCCTCACATCAGTGTGCTATCAGTGTTTATACCCCTGGAGCACTACTCTTCATGATGATCCAGCTCAGATCAGCCAGGTGCTGCCCTAGATAGCAGTCTTTCCCTGTGGGGACACCCTGGTTTGTAATGTAGGCATGCAACCTACTTTAAAAATTCCCACCCACATACACAGAAAAACTTATGGAGCTAGCCTTTTCCTTGCTGAAAGCAAGACTTTTAAGAAATAACCTCACTAAAGTATTCACATTTCTACTTGATAAGTTAATCAGTAACAGGGAAGCCTATAATTTGGTTTAGTGTGACCTAGCTCTCAGATATGCAGCTACTAATGTTCTTGTTGTGTTTTGGTTTTGGGGTTGGTTTTTTGGTGTTTTTTTTGGGGGGGGGGTGTTAGTTTTTTTCTTACTGCAGAGTAATCATTCTGTGATTCTATTTATTAAGCAAACCTCTGCCTCAGTGAAATATTCCTCTTTTCAAACTTCCCAAAAGGCAACAGAGTTCAACTGATGTGGAAATGTGCAGGCCTTTATAGATCACTTACAAAATGGTATGATTATATCATACCACTATAGAAATAATATGATATGGTGAGCTACCCCTGCCTGTTTGCCAGGTGCCCACCAAAGCCATTTCATCAGTCCCCTCCTCAACTTGACAGATGAGAAAAAAAATGCAAGAGGCTCATAGGATAAGAACAGGGAGATGTCACTCACTGATCACTGTCCTGGACAAAACAGACTCGACTTGGGGAAATCAGTTTAATTTATTACCAATCAAATCAGAGCAAGATAATGAGAAAAAAAAATTGAAAAAAATCAACCTTTCCTTCACCCCTCCCTCCCTCCCAGGCTCAACTTCATTACCAATTTCTCTACCTCTTTTTCCCCAGCAGCTCAAGGGGATGGGGAATGGGAATTGTGGTCAGTTCATCACACATCATCTCTGCTGCTCCTTTGTCCTCAGGGGGAGGATTCCTCACACTCTTCCCCTGCTCCATCTTGGGGTCCCTCCCATGAGAGGGAGTCCTCCATGAACTTGTCCAATGTGAGTCTTTCCCACAGGCTGCAGTTCATGAACTGCCCAGTGTGGGTCCCCCACAGGGTCGCAAATCCTGCCAGGAAACCTGCTCCAAGATGGGCTCCTCTCTGCATGGGGCCACAGGTCCTGCCAGGAGCCTGCTCCAGCACAGGCTTCCCACTGGGGTACATCCACCTGTTCCAGCATGTGGTCCTTCGCAGGCTGCAGGTGGATATCTGCTCCACCATGGACCTCCATGGGCTACAGGGAGACAACTTGCCTAATCATGATCTTCACCCCAGGCTGCAGGGGAATCTCTGCTCCGGTGCCTGGAGCACCTTCTCCCCTTCTTCCACTGGTATTGGTGTCTGCAGAATGGTTTCTCTCACTCCTTTTTTCAGTGGCAGTTGTGCAGTCTTTTTCCCTCTTATTAAATATGTTATATCCCAGAGGCACTACCACTGTCACTGATGGGCTCACCTTGGCCTGCATTGGGTCTGTCTTGGAACTGGCTGGCATGGGCTCTATAAGACAGGGGGAAGCTTCCAGAAACTTCTCACCAAAGCAACAACCTTAGCCTCCCTCCCCCTACCAAAACCTTGCCACACAAACCCAATCCATATGTCTAGGAAAATATTTAAAAATCCCATACAGAGCAGACCACAGAACTCTCTTATTCTAGAGCTTTATTTAGAAAGATGAGTATAAGAAAAAAAACAACAAACCACATACCAAAAAAAACCAACCAAACAAAAAAACCCAACCAAACAAAAACATCCCAAATAAAACAAAAAAACCAAAAACCCTAAACCAAAAAATACATAATCAAAACAAAACACCCTATGAAAGGCTAAAGGGGACTTTGAACCCAAATTGCAAAGGGTATAACTTAATAGTCATGTGATTCTGGTCCTATATGTTAGTAAAAATGCTTTAAAATTTCTTACAGAAATCATGGGAATTTTTGAACCTAACATTAGGTTTCAGGATAAAAGTTAAATTTAAGTTCTGCTGCCTGTTAGGAAAAGGCCTGCAAAAAGGCAGTAGCTAAAGCTGGACGTAGGCAGTGTATGGACTTCAATGCTTCTGACCTCCCTACAAAGCAGTAAATTTCCCTCTACATCATTAATCCCATATAATCCAAATCCCTGTAACGATGCCAATTTTATTGTTTTGATCATTTTCTTGGCAGAAATGTTAGAACTGGTTAGCTGCAAATTTCTCAAGCGGAGCCTCCAACCATGAATATGTTTATGAAATATAAATTATGTTCAAAGGCATGTCACTTCTGCCTTTCTAGCATTATACAAAGTTCATTAAACTGTACATAATATGGGCTTAGTGCAATTTCCTTTGATGTCAATAGAGAAAAACGCTGGCCATGTGCTCATTGCACTGGTTAAGATTTTGATGAACTGGGAGCACAGATTGACTGCTGCAGTGCTATAATGTCTTCCCATGCAATCCAGAGCAAGTCAGTAAGAAAAATAGCATGCAGCCACGTAGGTTATGAGTCTAAAAATATGCATGCTTGGTGTAGTTAAGTTTAACTGCTAAGTTTGACCCTGGAGAAAAATGAGAGGCAGAGGGGGTCCAGTGTGAAACTCAGGTCAGCTTAGTCTGATGTATTCATTACTGCCTTTATAGGCTATGGAGTAAAAAAAGAAACCAAAACATTTTAGTATAAAATTGATCTAATAAATTTTTGCTGTTTTCTTTAGAATGCTATAGTGTTTGCTACAGGTAAACACATTTCTTTCCATTGGAGCCTAGCTGAGAAGTAGCTTTCTGCAGATGTGTACACGCAGTCTCATAGACCTTTTCCAGTGTGATTCCCAGTATTCCTATTGGCAACCGTAGAGAAACCTCCATTCAGCTAATTTGTGTTGCAGATTCTCCCTGGTAACTCTCAGCCTGTGAGGTGACAACCTGTGGAGCAAGGTGCTCTGAGCTGTGCTGGCAGAGCCAGGAACTGAGCAGCTGCTTGTGCTGGTGTTGGCCCTTCCATCATTACAGAATTTGAAGCTGCATATATGTTGCTGACTTAAATCATAATTTGAGCTCATAGTCAATTTGTAACTGTGATCATCAACACTGCCTGAAGACCAGATCAAGCCAGATGGATTTCTTAGCCAGAAAATACAGGTAGAGGGGCCAAGACACTTATGCTTGAACGGAAGTTGTTAAGAAACCAATTCAAATTTATAAAAACAGGTTTTATAGAAGTATTTTTTCTCAATTATCACTATAATAATTCCAAAAACTTTTTTTTCCAAATAAACTTTTTTTTCTCTATAAAACAGAGAAATCAATACATCCTTTCTCTCGTTGTTTTGCCTACCCCTTAAGGTAGAAAAATGTCAATTGCAATATGCAGTTTCCAGACTCTTCTTGTATATGGGGTTCCTGATCTTGTTTAGGAGAAGATGATGATTTAGGAATTATGCTAGCTATATTTTATAGTGATTTATTTCATTGACAACAAAAGTTGTCTGTCTTTTTATAGTATAATATATTTGAGACAAGCAGCATGGCTTCACCCAGGGCAAGCCTGACTGACCAATCTAATGGCCTTCTACAATAGAGTGACTACATCAGTGCACAAGGGAAGAGCTATCCCCATCATCTGTCAGGACTTCTGTAAGGACTTTGATAGGGTCCTTTGCAACATCCTCATCTCTAAATTGGAGAGACAGGGATTTGATGAATAAACTGTTTGGTGGATGAAGAATTGAATGGTTGAATACAGAACGTAGTAGTTAACGGCTCAATGTCTCCTGATGGAGATCAGTGATGAGTTGTGGCCCTCAGGGGTCTTCACTGGGACTAGTAGTGTTAAATATTTTCACCAGTGACATAGACAGTGAGATAGAGTGCACCCTCAGCAAGTTTCCTGATGACATCAGCCTGTGGTGTACAACTGACGTACCTGAAGGACAGGATGTCATCCAGAGGGTCCTGGACTAACTTGAAAAGTGGGCCCCTGTAAAACTCATGAGGTTCAATAAGACCAAGTAGGCTGGTGAAGAAGGGATTGAGAGTAGCCTTGCCGAGAAGGGCTTGGAGATTCTGATGAATGAGAGGTTGGACATGAGCCAGGAATGTACGCTTGCAGCCCAGAAAGCCAATCATATCCTGCGTATGTCAAAAGGAGTGTGACTAGCAGGTTGAGGGAGGTGATTCTGCCCCTCTACTCTGTCCTTATGAGAGTCCACCTGGAGTAGCACATCCAGCTCTGGCATCTCCAGCACAAGAACTTCAGACTGTTAGAGCAAGTCCAGACAAGGGCCACTAAGATGATTAGAAGGATGTAGCAGAGAACTGGGGTTGTTTAACCTGAAGAAGAGAAGACTCTGAGGAGACCTTATTGAGGCCTTTCAGTACTTACAGGGGGCTTACAAAAGAGATAGGAACAGACTTTTTACCAGGGCCTGTTTCAACAGGACAAGGGGTAATAATTTTAAGCTAAAAGAGGATAGATTTAGGCTGGATATAATGAAGAAATTTTTTCACTGAGAACAGCATTCTGTGCAACCTGATCTAGTCGAAGATATCCCTGCTTATTGCAAGGGGTTAGACTAGATGGCCTTTAAACCTCCCTTCCAACCCAAAATATTCTATGATTAATCAACCTCCACCTACTATTTATAGCTGGAAGTCGACAATTAATAAGACTGTCAGATGGTTCCTCCATTACACAAAACAGACACACTTGCAGACTGTAGCAACTTCAGATCCTTGAGATTGACCTCCTCCCTTTTGAGTGCCAAGTTTTCTCTCCCATTGCTAAATTTTATTTTATATAAGTAAATTGCCATCAAAGCTGTTTCAGACTAAGTTAGGTGACATCTCTGAGCTTTTCAACCCAGATCCCAGAGTGCTGAAGCCCATCTCAGCTGGGTTCCATTACCACCTATCCAGAAGATTGCGAGATGCATTAAATTATATTTTTAACACATTTTTCTCCTTTCCTGTTCGTAGCATTTTAAGAGGATTTCTGAAATCTAAAAATTCTTCTATGATGGCAAAAAAAAGCGCTATTTATTTGATGTCTTTGCATGTCCTTTTAGCTACCATCTGCCTGTGTATTGTTTTATTTCCAAGACAAATTGTAAACAGATGATATTGTTTCTTATGCAGTGTTTGTTTACATAGGTGGGACTTGCATTATAAAAATCCTGTAATGCACACACAGCTTTGTGCTTACTGCCAAGTCTGACTATGATTCTTCTTAAGAAAGTTAAGTTACAATAAAATAAAATATTTAGCAGATGATTTTAAATACCAGATTTCCTGAATGCTTTAAGGTTTCACAGCAGGTCTCTGTACCATAAAAGAGTGTGCAAACTTGTTATTTGCACACACAAATATGCATAGTCAGTTGTTGATTTTCTCATCTGCAGGACCACAAAGGCACATTTAATACATATTTATGGCATTGTGTCTGAAATTATACACATGTACAATTACTTCACATTTAGATTCCACCCTAGCTATGAAAAATCTATCATCTGCTTGAGCAAGTTCCCTACATCTTGGCCTTGGATGTGCATAAATACAGTCTTTCTTACTTATCTGACTTCTAGAACAGGTTAATAAACAGTAAACAGGTCCAAAACAGTGGGTAAGCCTTTGGGTCTATAACTTCAGACCCATAAATTAAATGCAGGGAAAAGAAAAGAGATAGGTAGTAATGCTGAGATTTCTCACTTTCTTCTTTCTGTCCCTGAAAATAATACTGCTGTGAAATGGTGTATACCATTCATTTTATTAAAGAAAAAATCATTTTATGAATCTAGATACCATGTGGACCATGTCATGCAGAGGTGCAAAAAAGTATTTTATAGCAGAAAGTTTATCATATTATAGAGTAATCAATGTATGGACAGAAAATTTCTAAAGGCATGTACTCTTACACTGGGAAAACTATACCAAACACAGAAAGAATTTGAAAACCACTGTTCTGATCAGTAGCATAAACAAGTAAGCTTTTTGTAGGGAATCTCCTATTCATTGAAGAAGAGGCCATTGTTACCATATGAGGGATTTCTGTGCTACTGGAAGATTAATAGAGGGATTTTTTTAAACACACTGTACCATACAGTGACACACTGCAATTTAAACTGCAACATTGAACAACATGATTACAAAATTTGACACACATTGAATACATGTATTATTTTGGTTATATTTAAGACAGAAACTACCTTTTGTTATTATATGTCTCCAGATTTTAAATACTGCTTAAATGGAACCATTGCAAAAATACCAGTATCAAGTCTAGCTCCCTTACAGCTTTTATGATTCCTTGTCCTTAATTTTAATACTGCCAGTCATTTGCAACTGTTTACCATTTTTTGACTTTCAAATAGTTACACTGTACCTTTTTACACATTTCTTCTTAAAAACACTTGTCAGTTTTTTGTCTGCCTATTTACAGTCTGCCCATCATACTGCAAATTGTGAGCTTGCAGACTGTCCACATCTCAAAATGCAGTTTTAGCTCCATTATCATATATGTTCAGTCTCAAATTAACAATTCATTATATTTCACTGTCAACAAATGTTCAGAAAACAATCTGTCCAATTCCATAAACAATATAACCTCCTCTACATCTCCTCTGCATCTGCACACATGTGAACACACACATTGCTTATGTCAATGACTTTTGCTCTATTTTATTCTGGAAGTTAATAAGAAAGCTTTTCATAAAAATGATTCCCATTGCAACAGGACTCCTTTTGATGCAGACCATCAAATCTCGTGATATCATGGCCACCATTTATAACCTTCAATATCCTCTAGAGTCATCGGGCACTTTTGTACTCAGCTATTTTCTCAAATATAGTGTAGTGTAATATAACTGTAAAATGTCTGATCTTTCATTCTGAAGACAATATCTAAGCTGTATATTAGCATTTTTGCTAAATAATTATGTGATACCTAGCTAAATAATTTCTTCACTCTGCTACACATCTGCTATCTAACCATAATACACAGGACTGCTAACTCACAACCATGAAAATCAATGAAGTAGAAACAGTACTCAGCCTTATCTTTTTAATACCAGAATTTCATATTCACCATTATCTTGTCACACAAATGCTAGAGATGGTTTGAAGAAAGTTGGGGGGTATTATTAATTTTTTCTTTTTCTGAAATATTAATGGGCAGTGTATTCTTTACTCCTTTATAAAGAATGCTGCTTCATTCTCTCCAGAGAAGGACCTGGGAGTCCTGGTGGACAACAAGTCAACCATAACCCAGCAGCAGTCCCTTGTGGCCAAGAAGCCCAATGGTATCCTGGGGTGCATTAGGAAGAGCACTGCCAGCAGGTGAAGGAAGGAGATCCCACCCATCTACTCAGCCCTTGTGAATTTGCATCTGAAGGGCTGTGTCTGGGCCTATTTAGCCTGGAGAAAAGATGACTGAGAGGGGATCTTAAGGGAGGGTGTCAAGAGGATGGGGCCAGACTCTTTTCAGTGGTGCCCAGTGAGTGACAGGACAAGGGGAAATGAGCACAAATGAAAACACAGGAAGTTTAATCTGAATCTTAGGATAAAGTTCTTTACCGTGGGTAGCAAAGCACTCAAACACACTGCTCAGAGAGATTATGGAGTCTCTTTCTCCACAGATATTGAAAACTCGCCTGGGTGTGATCTTATGCAAAGTGTCCTGCTGCTGTTGAACCTGCTTTAGCAGCAGGATTAGACTAGATGATTTCTAGAGGTCACTTCCAACCCCAACCAGTCTGTGATTCTGCACTTCTGTGATTCATGTGCATCATAGAATCATAGAATCATAGAATCAGCTGTGTTGGAAGGGACCTCTGAGATCATCAAGTCCAATCCTTGACCCACTACCACCGTGGTTACTAGGCCATGGCACTAAGTGCCACATCCAGTCTCATCTTAAAAACTCCAGGGACGGAGAATCCACCACTTCCCTGGGCAGCCCATTCCAATGCTTGATTACCCTCTCTGTAAAGAATTTCTTCCTAATATCTAACCTAAACCTCCCCTAGCACAGCTTAAGATCATGCCCTCTTGTCTTCCTGCTAGCTGCCTGGGAGAAGAGACCAACCCCCACCTGGCTACAACTTCCTTTCAGGTAGTTGCAGTAATGAGGTCTCCCCCGAGCCTCCTCTTCTCCAGGCTAGAAAACCCCACCTCTCTGCAACAACATACTACTAAGTAGCTATTGCCTCTGAGATGGCCTATTTTCAGCAGCAAATTAAGTAAATATGGCTTATGGCTTCTATTAAAGCCTGTTAATAGTTAAAGCTTAAGCTTCAACTCATCAAAATGAAAGACATTTGTGAAATCCTGGATGTAGCAGAATCAATAGCAATAACATCGCCATAAATGATGTCAGGTTTTCAAGGACTATGACATGCAAAATAGCTTTCATTAAAACTACCGTAATTATAAGGCTGTTGATAGTGCCAAGTCCTAAATTCTTTATTAATTTTGGTTGAAATCTGAAGTAATGACCTAATAATATTAAGTAGTTTAGAATCTGGACTAACAATAAAAACAAAAATAAGGTAACAAATAATATATTGCATTTACAACTATACTTTCAGATTTCAGCTATAAGCTACTGTAAGAGTAATGAGAGCCACAAGCAGTAGTTTAATGTTCCTGTTTCTTGTTAGAATGGTGAAGATAAAGACAGATAAACACATCCACATACAGCATAGCTGATCAATTTTCCAACCAGCAGACATTCGTTAAGCGTGTGTTGCCCTCGTTCTAGCTTGCAGACTCTGGGAGCAGAGCCCTGGAGCGCATTTCAAAATTCAAATAGGCTTCATGGATTAGCGGATAGAACTGTACGGAAACCAAGAGATGATCTATAACTTGGAATAAGTCCAAGATTTCTTGTTCGTGGGACAATGGAACTTAGGAACAAGACAGTTAATAATTTCTACCTGGAAGGATATCTGGAGTGGATGAAAACAAAACACTCTTTTTTTTTTTTTTAATTTTTTATTCATGACTCTGGAGTTTTCCAGCAGCACAGCAATTTTTTCTTTAGTTTTGATTTCATTTCTTTCTTTAAAAATGCAGACAACAGCACAACGAAAAGAACATTCCTTCTTTTGGATGGGTATTATGACAATTCATACGCGGGAACAAAAAGCTCTACCTATGCTTATCTGGAGTTTCTGATATTCACACTCTTCTTTAAGGACCATGGTAGCATGGTCTCCAGTATACCTGTTCCTTACAATACTGCATACTGTGTAGATTGGATACTGAAGAGTAGTCAGTTCTTGGGGCAGATGCCTTTTTCTCTGGACCTTCATATTTATCCTGAAAAGTCTTCTCTATGGCAATGCACAAAACCCTGCCACATTCTGATAATGGCTAACCAGATGATGATTTGTAATTACCATGATTACTAATATTGAATAGTGTGCTGGTTTTGGCTGGGATAGAGTTAATTTTCTTCATGATAGCTGGTATGGGATTGTGTTTTAGATTTGTGCTGGAAGAAGTGTTGATAATTCAGGGATGTTTTAGTTACTGATAAACGGTGCTTGCACAGTTATGGCCTTTTCTGTCTCTCATCCCACCCCACCAGCAAGGGGGCCTGGGGGTGCACAAGAAGCTGGGAGGGGACACAGTCGAGACTGCTGACCCCAACTAGCCAAAGGGATATTCTATACCTTATGGCACCATAGAATCATAGAATGGCCTGGTTTGGAAGGGACCATAAAGATCAATTAGTTCCAATCCCCCTGCCATGCACAGAGACAATCTTCATAAGACCGAGCTGCTCAGAGCTCCGTCCAACCTGGCCTTAAACACTGCCAGGGATGAGGCATTCACAATTGCTCTGGGCATCCTGTTCCAGTGCCTCACCACTCTCACAGCACATTAGATCTCACATCTGATCTAAACCTACTCTCTTTCAATTTGAAATCATTGCCCCTTCTCCTGTCACTACATGATCTCATAAATAGTCTGATGGTTGCATACACACCTTTTGTTTTATCTATTAAATTGTCTTTATCTCAACCCAAGAGTTTTCTCACGTTTCTCTTCTGACTCTCTCCCCCACCATACTGGAGGGGAGTGAATGAGCAGTGGTGTGGAGCTGAACAGCTGTCTAGGATTAAACCACAACTATCTACAAATTGTGCACACAGTGTGTCTGTATTAAAATATCCTATTATTCTTGTTCTTTTTTTTAAATCCTTCTGTAATATGAGGTCTTTAAATTTTAAAGTCTGTAGAGCAAGAGAGTTTTATGAATGGGTCAGTAAGTACAGCATCATTTTGATGCCAAGTAATACCCTCTATCAAAAGAACAGACTCAGCAGAACCCCTTGTGAAATAGCGAGTAGTTGGCAAAAGTCAAGGTATTCCCATCCGTCACATACATATATCTTTCCTATAAATAACAGTATGTGTGTGTGTATGTACAGTTTTATACACACACACACACATTGGTTTCAACAAGGCCGGTTCTTCTAAATCCTGTTGCAACAAAAGTGGTAATAGATGATAATAATATTGTCATAGGAATCAAAATTGTTGTCAGTCCTAAAACTCTTCTGAAAATCTTTACTGAAGGACTGAATTCTCTGAGTTCATCCTGGCCTTTCCCAACCACAACATCTGAATAAATTCACATGAGTTTATATATGTATATACTTCATTTCCTTCTGCGAGTGAGAGAGGATACATTTCACTGATAGAGAGACATTTCACTTTCTTCTCTGAGTGGCAGAGGGGACAACAAGGAGAGATACTATGCTGTTCTCACCAACAAGAAGTGACTGGTGTGGAATGTGAAGCTCAAGGGCAGCCTTGGCTGTAGTGACCATAAAATGGTGGAGTTCAAGATCATTATGGCAAAGAGGAGGGCACACCTCAAGCTCACTATACTCAGCTTCATGAGAGCAGACTTTGGCCTCTTCAGGGATCCACTTGGCAGACTATTGGATAAAACCATAGAGGGAAGTGAAGTCCAAGAAAGCTGGTTAATACTCAAGGATCACTTCCTCCAAGCTCAGGAGCAATGCATCCCAAAAAAAGTGGGAGTCAGGTAAAAATTCTGAGGGGCCTGCATGGATGAACAAGGAGCTCCTGGAAAAACTCAAACACAAAAAAGGCAGCCTGCAAAGTGTGGAAGCAGTGAAAGATAGCTTGAGAGGAATACAGAGAAATTGTCCAAGCAGCCAGGAATCAGGTTAGGAAAGCTAAAACCCTGATAGGATTAAAACTGGACAGAAATGTCAAGGGCAAAAAGAAAAGGTTCTATAGGCATGTTGGTGATAAAAGGAAGACTAGGGAAAGTCTGGGCTGTCTCTAGAAGGAAATGAGAGACCTGGTTACCTGGGATACCTCAGAGAAAGCTTTTTCCCTCAGTCTTCACCAGTCTGGATGGTTGCACTCAAACAGTCAATGGCTCGATGTACAAGTGAAGACAAGTGTACAAGTGGCACAACTCAGGGACTGGTATTGGGACCAACGTTTCTTTAAGTCTTTGACAGTAACGTGAACAGTGGATCAAGTATGCACTCATCAGGTGTGCTGATGACTCCAAGCTAAGGGTTGCAGTCAACAGATTGGAGGGAAGTGGCGCCATACAGAAGGACCTTCACAGTCTTGAGAGGTGGACCGGTGAGAACCTTGTGAACCTTGTGAAGTTCAGTGAGACCAAGTGCAAGGTCCTACACCTGGTTCAAGGAAATCTCAAGTACATACACAGACTGGGCAGAGACTGGAGTGAGAGCAAAGCCCTGAGGAGAAGGACTCGGAGGTGTTGATGAGTGAGAATTCATACGTGACCTGGCAATGTGCACTCACAGCCCCGAAAGCCAGCTGTATCCTGGACTGCATCAAAAGGAATGTGGCCAACACGTCAAGGGAGGTTATTCTGCCCCTTTATTCCTGTTTCATGAGACCCCACCTGGAGTATTGCATCCAGCTCTGGGGTCCCAAACATAAGAAGAACATGGACCTGCTAGAGCAAGTCCAGAGTAGGGCCACCAAAGTGATCAGAGGGCTGGAGCACTTCTCCTATAAAGACAGGCTGAGAGAGTTGGGGTTGTTCAGCCTGGAGAAGAAAAGGGTCTGGTAGACCTTATAGCAGTAGTTATAGCTCCTTCCAGTACTTAAAGGGGGCTACAAGAAAGCTAGAGAGGAAATTTTTACAAGAGCATGTAGGGAAGTTATGGATGTTCTGTCCCTGGAAGTGTTGAACAGGGCTTTGAGCAACCTAGCCTAGTGAAAGATGTCCCTGGCAAAGGGTGTTGGAACTAGATGATCTTTGAGGTCACTTCCAACCCAAACCATTCCATGATATTTCTTCATAAAGAACTATCCTTCCTCTGGGTTGAAATCCTTTTATTTGCAGTCATCAAGGAATTACAAATGTGAGTATTTCCAGTGCATTTCATAGAAATAGGAAGCCCACTCAGTGATATTCCATCACATATGGTCCAATGATAGTAAAACCTTGCATGAGGCACCTAGTCATGACCTAATATAAACAACATTAAAAACAATAAAGTAGTATGCAACATACCAGAAGTAATTCCATCCCTTAAACTATAGCTATAATTTAGTGTAGCATATGGCTAACAGAATTGGAGTAAAATGCTAATTTTCCCTCTGTTGACTTTTACAGAATAACAGAAACTGCAATGACCTATATTTACAGAATACAAGGAGTCAAAGGCTTTGGTGGTGTTCATCTGCTTGTATGAGTCAATATGAAGAGATCTGTAAATAATATGGGAAGATAAATGGAAGAGGAAAACTATTCTTTTTCAAATTTTCAAATCTACCTTTTTACAAATTTACTTTATTATCATTATATAATAAATGTCATCCGTCTATCTAGACTACATATATTTTTTTAAAATATGAAGGATGATGACAAAATGGGGCAATTCTGTTCTGAGGTGCACTATAAAGACATTTCTTTGGTTCTATTGCCCTCCTGCTCTTCCAGATTTCATTTGGGGTTTTTCAGTTAAAGATGTACATTTATTGTGAGTTAAATTCACTTCAACATGATGCCTTTCATCTGATTTCATGATAAGTATTGAATTTATTTAGCATCTACGGTTTGGTTTTAATAAAACTAATAATGAATGTTGTTGATGCATGTATTTACCATTAGTTCTGATTTTTATAGCTTGGAGACTTTTTTGAAGATGTGTTATGTTAATAAAAATCCTTACTTGCTCATCCAGTTCAGTTGTCAGGTATGGAAGTGTTCCTCTTGTTGCCAGAGCAACTTTAAGATTACAGCTTTACACTGGAGGGTGCAGGTACTTTAAAAAGAATGTATCTGTTTATCTGCTTTTTGACTTTTAAAAGTGGCATATTAATCCTCTGCATTTTATTTACTTACTCATTGATTTTACTTTAGTATATGACTGCAAAGTCATAGGCATCCTCTTGAGCAGGTAGATTGTGTGGATATGTGCAACTCCCTTCAGGAATGTTCTCCCTTTACAAGCGTCACTTCACCACATCTATATTGTGCTGTAAGAGTTGCACATATCCACATTGTCTATTAGCCCAATACCTTTCAGCTTGAATTTGTGGCCATCCAAATGTTAAGGAGGAAATCTGAGATAAGCAATACCTTCTGTAGTTTTTTTTCCCCAGATACACACAGTTGATCTAGAAAACTTCCACTCTGTTTTCTCTTCTCATGTACATCTCATAACTGACACCAATCCCAGTAAAGGACCAGGAATCTTTCATAGAAGAGAAGGTTCTTACAGTATCTGCCTCCAGGACAGAGAGGTAATCTTTTTAAATCGTGATGCTCACAAAGGAAATGTAAGGAATAATATCTCAAAAGGACCCTTTGTTTTGGATTCTCTAGAGATGAGATGCCATGATCATATGATTTGATTGAATAGAATTTCAGTCTATTCTATCCTACAGAAATCATGTTACAAAAACACATGTTATAGCACTGCTTTGAGGTTCCTTTGTCCAGGACATGCACATAAGTTTATGTGAGTTTAAATTTTACTTTCAGTATTTTAGTGTGAATCACAGACAATTTCACTGAAATGTCAGTCCAGTCACAATTAGAACAAGAACTGCTTATAAACTAAGTTTTGCAAAAAATCTTAAATCTTTTTCATCAGTTGTGAACTGGTTCAGTGTTCACATATATATAAATTATTATTTGGCAATGATTTATTTGAACCATGATTAGGCCCTGTTTATAAATCAGAAGGTACTATTTACCTCTCCTAATACAAATGTGAAGTTTATTAGACCAGATACAGGGGAATGTCAGCATCTGAACCAATAAATTTTCAGGTAAAAACCAGTAATGAAAAAATACTGCTGATTTCAGATTTTGCAAAAACTACCATTTTTTAAGCTACATCATCACAAAAAGATAACTCAAAAGATAAGAATAAAATTAATTGTGTTGAAAATTGACCATAAGCTACTTTAGAATATTTGGCTGACTTTATATATTGATAAAGTTATCCCATTAATCTATGGCTAAATCTATGAATCTGTAAACTTTGTAAAATTGTATTGGTAACAAAGTAGACATTGCTTCAGAAAAACTGAGACTGAAACAAAACTCTACATGATAATATAATGAATTTCTTTGAAAGATAAAGCTGAGATGGTCATACCCAGACTATCCTTAAACAAAAAATATGGCAAAAAACCCCAAACAAACCTTCCTTTTCTTTGTCTTTTTCTTTTTTTTCCCTTTAAGTTGATTAATGGTCACTATTTTCATTACTTTTTCCAGCTTAGAGGACTGTTCTTTATTTTGAAGTCTTTCCCTGCTTAGAATCCAGATTTCTAGAGGTCATTTATGATGAAAGAATCTTTGAACATCCATTATCTGCAGGCACAGAAAGATTAGAACTGTCATTTCCAGAAGTACGTATTGACAGAAAACTGCTACTTTTTAGTCTGATCTTGTTTTGAGAAACTGTTTAATACAGCACTGTCTATCAAATGGATATAGAAGGCCTAAATATGAAAGAAAATTTGAAAGCACTTGGTGTCAGTGTTATGTCACCTACCAATTACAGTATATTGAAAGCATTCAGAATAAGTCCATATTTTATCAACAACAATATGGTATACAGAGATATCTATCTGATGAGCTGTTTTTATCCTTGTTTTCTTAGAAAACAATTTCATGTAGTGATCTTTGTATGTTTACCTGTGTCTGTCTCTCTGTATGTCATCTATGAAAAATGTTTTTGAGCTCACTGGTAGTTTTGAATCAATAAAGACAAAAAGGCATGAGGATAATGAAGTTTCCTGAAGTTCTGTGAAAAAAAAATGCGATAAAGAAAAGTTCTTCAGCTTTCTATTAAACCACAGAGAGGCATGTTATAAATACCCCAGTCACTGAATAGAGCAACACTCAGTGCTTGCAGTCAACTGCAGGTCACAAATCTGAAAAAAACAACACACACTTCATCAGTACCATGCTAGTAAAACAATGTTTTATAACTTCTGTGAACACTGCTCCATGAGGAATACTACATTTGCATTACTGTTGTGACCATGGTGGATTAAATGCTTTGTTCTCAATTTTCTGACAAAAGAAGTATATGTGAAACAAAAGTGTACGTATATGAGAATAATTTATCACAGAATCACAGAATCAACTAGATTGGAAAAGATCTCTGAGATCAAGTCCAACCTTTGACCTAACACCTCCTTGTCAACTAGACCATGGCACTAAGTGCCACATCCAGTCTCTTTTTAAATACCCCCCAGGGACAGTGACTCCACCACCTCCCTGGGCAACCCATTCCAATTCCCAATCACTCGTTCTGTAAAGAACTTCTTCCTAATGTCTAATCTAAACCTACCCTGATGCAGTTTAAGACTGTGCCCTCTTGTCCTACTGCTAGTAGCCTGGGAGAAGAGACTGACACCCACCTGGCTACAATTTCATTTCAGAGAGTTGTAGAGCGTGATAAGGTCTCTCCCGGGCCTCTTCTCCAGGCTAAACAATCCCAGCTCCCTCAGCCTCTTCTCATAGGACTTGTGCTCCAGACCCTTCACCAGCCTTGTTGCCCATCTCTGGACACACTTCAGCACCCTAACATCCTTCCTAAATTGAAGGGCACAGAACTGGACACAGTACTCAAGGTGCAGCCTCACCAGTGCCGATTTTTTTATGACTTCTAATTTGGATTCCAACTTTCCTCTATTACTTTTACTTTAATGTTCCATATAAGTCTTGTGGCCTTATAATCTCCATTTTTACTACTGTAATATTCATGGAAACAAATTATTCCAGAAAAAAAAGCAAGTTCATCAAATACTTTTCTGCGCAATTTCTTCCTTGGTTTTTATTTTAATTATTTTTTCTCCCACTAAAAGGTAATGGTCTGATTGTAGGATGTGTTTTCCTTTATTGTTTGTGAGCACACAAATCATACATGTAATCACCTGAAACATACCATTCAATGCAATAGTCTTTGTCAGATTTTTAAAAATGTAAGATTTAAAAAAAAAATATTTGAATTAAACGAAATAATAATTTATAACTGTTTCAATAGAATCTTCACTTGGCCTTGAAGTGCAGTTCAACATAATAAAAGGTGTATGGTGTCTCAAGGGAATTTAATCTGATTCTTTTTCAACACTGAAATTATTTTATAAAAATTTAACTGGGGTAGTAGAGGTTTCATTTCAGATCAAACCAGAGAAAACATTAAATCTCTTTTTCTCCAGTAAAGGAAAAATCCAGAAGGAGGGTTTCCAAGACATTCAATACCTATAAAAAGAGATATATCTATATCTATATATAATAGATACAGAGACGTATATATCTATGTATCTATATTTATATAGATATATATAGATATATGTACACACATACACATAAATTTTAAAGATCTTGACAGGCCAGTAGCTGAATGACTGTTTGATATTATTAGCGAATTATGATTATTGTAGATAAAATCTTACAAAATACGCAGTAAAAATATTCTCAAGTGAGATGTTTGCAATTTAACACTTCTACAAGTGAATGAAATGAAATGAAAAACTAGTCAATTATTTTAATCATTCGTGAAGGTGTGAACTTCTGAGAATCTGACACTATTATTCAGAAATATATTTTTAAAGTTATTTGTAATTACAATCTTAAAAAGTACTTAGGGCTCAGCTCCTTTTTCAAGGCCAGATATGTTGTGGCAGGTTCAGTTAAAGATCACAAGAGTATTAAAATACCTACACTGAGCTTAATAATAATTAACAAATACCTGATCAATAAAGTTTGATTCAGTTGTGACACAAAAATATCTAATGCTGTTTGAGATGCCATGGAGCACAGCCGTCCCATCTGTCACTCCAGAAGAGTGATATAAGGCAATATCTCAGTCACATGAAGAAACAAGGTTCTGATACCTAAATTTGGGTTTCTACAGCCTGGGACAGAATCTCACCCCTTACAGCTTGGTAGAATTCACTGTACTATTAGATTTTCAGCCCAAAATCCTCAGAGAAATTGTACTGGTCTCTATCAACCTTGTCAGCTTTGCCAAGTGCTAACACCATATGACTTATTTCAGACTAATTGTCTTATGTGCTGGGATTCATTGTATTATTTCAGATAATAAAATTGTAGACATATGCTTGTGAGCTAGTCACAACAAGTGCCAGTAATTAATTTAAGGTACAACTCAACTTATCAACAGAAGTATCTACATTAATGCCTGTGTCTTAGAAGTTCTTACTTTTATCATTAGATAGAGTGGCCAACTGATCTGTAGACTTAGATGTCTGATGGATCCCAGCCACAGTAATTTTTTACTCTTCAGTGACATATATATAAATGCTTTAGACCTAATCATTTTATGATCAAGAAGGTAGGTGCCTATATCAATTGTGGATCTGAATGCTCAATTCACAAGCAATTAATTTTTTAACTGGAATTAGAGCCCTAGTTTGAAATTACTGGAAATTAGCTAAATATGCCTTAAAGCATTGACTACTAAAATCTCTCTTATACATAGAAGTTGGAGGACAAGCACAAAACAAGGAATAATTGGCTATGTCTCCCTCAGTCAACCAGAGGCAGAATTGATGATATTTGCAACTGCTAAATAAAAGAACTGGGGACCTATCTGCTCCTCATGCCAGGTGTCACTAAGTGACCTAAGAAGTTATATTGCTTACAGACATATCTCTTAAGAACTGACAAGAGAAAACTGGAGAAGAAACTTAAGTTCTTGACACCTCACTGTATACACTGCCTCGTTATCTCATTTCATGGTAAGGTTGTGAATTTCCGTAACATTCTCTCTCTAAAGGCCTAGCCATCAGCTAGACAAATGTGGATAAAAACAAGTTGATAATTATTTGTCCTCAAAGAGAGAGGTTGGTCTTTGACTCACTTTAATTAAACAGTGTAGGCAAAGAGCCATTTCTGCCTTAAATCCATTGCTTTTTAATGTAGATCAAGATATTAGTAAGATTGCAGCTTCTAAGAATCTTCTATATGAACCAAGTATCTCCAGGGAAAAAGGCTGAAAGCAATCTTCTGATTTTTTAACAGTCATGGAAGTTTATACTTACAAAATATTCAAATAATTGCACAAAACATGAGATTCTAATTCTTCTTTCTCTTTCAATGATGACTTTACTTGACAACTTTGCTAGTTTCTAAGGAAATTTTCTCAGCTAATTTGACAAGCTAATTTTGGAGAGAATCAAAAGGCTGAACAGCACAACATTTGATCATAAATTACAAGAAACAATCTATTTTTTTTTTAAATCTTCCGCTTAAATTTGAAATTTGGCACTTACATCCTAATTGTATTGCAAATTTGCTTTCTCATAATTATGAGCTGTTAACTAGCATTTGTACTATGATAGTTCAAAGTCACTTCTTTAACTTTAGTCTGATCTTACTGATTTTACTGACTATTGTTTTCTGATACCACAGTTATGGTCACATTTTTAATCAATA
The DNA here is from genome assembly GCF_003984885.1 of Neopelma chrysocephalum. Lineage (NCBI taxonomy): Eukaryota > Metazoa > Chordata > Aves > Passeriformes > Pipridae > Neopelma > Neopelma chrysocephalum. Next base: position 3,989,090 of record NW_020897694.1, on the reverse strand, counting down.
TTCTCCACATAAATGGCTTCAGGATCATTAAACTTATTTAATTTATTCGTACAACTATAAAAGATATTGTCTCAGTACTTGCAAAAGAGTGGATTTAGTTTCCTGGCATTTCTCAGACTCTTTTTTGCTACACTTGCTTTCTGCTTTTGCTTAAAGCTGATCTTCCATCTGTTCCTACCCAAAACCATGTAATTTCAGGTATTAAACATTACATATTTTATTAATTAATATTGTATGACGTGTTTATCTTGGCATATTCTTTAAAAGATGAGAAAATACATTTCATAAAAAAAGGGCTGTGTACTTCAATAGTAGAAGTAATAGCCACTTTATCAAGTACTGAAATGATTCAGTAGCCAATAAATGTAAGAGCACATTTCTTTGTTGTCTTGCGTTCTGAAGACCTTCTAGTCTGAGCACATAGGTAGAAGATAAATACAACTTACGAGAAATAAATTATATGACAACAAAAATACGGAGTTTGTTTGATTTCCTAGTATGGGATGAATATATGGATTTAAAAAAAACAAAATAAAACAAAAAAACTCCAAACACTGGGGAAAATGGAAAGCTGAGACTACCTCAAAAAGAAGAAACATCATAAAATGAAGTTGATGTGAAGAGACTGAGAGAAGGGTGAAGCAAAAATACCAAACCACTGCAGCACTAGGAGGCTGTCTACAGAAAAAAGTGGCCTCTTACTCTTGGCCTTTCATGAAATGCTGGTACTGACTGGAGGGTTACTGTGGCTAAGATTATACTTGATGATGTACCAAACTACCAAGTAAATAGTTCCAGGCACTCTGTATCTTCCACAGGTTACTGACATGCAGCAGAGAGAAAGTCCAGAATTGTTCCCTGTTCAGAGGGAACATTCAATTTCAAGAGCAGAGGGACTTTGTCGAAAACTTGGCCAGAAATGAATTTCAAAAGGGAAGTGCAAACATAAAGGAAGTGGGAAGTTCCTCAGAAATGTTGTGGTTAAGAATACTCTGTTTTGTAGATAGAGAGTTAAACAAGAGGTTTACCTTTCAAGGTGATTAATTTCTTTCTATTTTCTGAAGTAAAATCTCCCTGGTGTGCAAATAATTTCAATGTTATTCTTCCTATGGTCTGAGTATGCTGTTCTCCAGTGCATGTTTTCAAAATTATTTGAGGGCTAATGTTTGAGTTCCTCAAGATTTTGTTCTTTCAAAATTCTATAAATTAAATTCTAGATGGTCATCTCATGCTCATTGCACAAAGAGACTCACAAATTATTTTGTTCAGTACTTACTGTAAGTGGAAATGTTCCCATTTCAGTTTATGTAAAATGTAGCTGAAACAAGTAGTACTACTTTGCTTTTGCAGTGTCCAGAACTCATTTAAGTAAAGAAAGACATATATGTTGACTGAAGAATATATTTTCTGTAAAGTCCAGAAAGAAAATACTCTCCATACTGGACTGTAAAACAGTTCTTGTTTTTTCCCTCCATACCATTTCTCTGTTCAAAGTGGACAAATTTTAACTAGAGAAAGAATATGTTCACATTCCTCTCTAAATATTATGTCTATTAGGATTGGATTTGGGAGACATAGCTTAAATGTTTTCAAACAAAATAAGAACTGCAATATAAATATACAATATAATTGCTGAAACCTCTACCTACTAGGCTATAAGAGCAGGGAGAAATACAAGTTCTTTCTGTCACAGTCTAGAAAAGAAACTGTTTTAAGTGCCTAATCCCTGAGTAACATTCAAGGTTATGACCCCAGTAGACCCCCTAATAGCTTTATAATGTCTTAGGTTAAAATGCATTTTCTTCAGCACTCAATACTTCTTACATTAGGTGACTTTACTCCTTTAAGTTGTATTTTGTATGTCTCATTTTAAGGTACTCAAATTTTTTTCAGAGTCTGAGTTTGCTATAGAGAAATCAGGAGACAGATGTTGATAGTTTGGGTCATTGTTCAAATATCAAATCCATTTAATCCCTAATTCTCAGGAAATGGCTGCACAAAAGGCACTGTTAAAAGTATCTAACAATAGTATGAGTAATATAATAATTCCTAAAGATTTCTCTACACATGCAATCCAATACCACATGTTTGAGTCTCACATAATTAACATGTACTGCAAATTCGTTTTCAGGAGCTTTCTTTTCCGTTCTCACTGATTTAACAATGTGCAAGTGTGTGGTGCCTCTGCATAATTACAGGTGTTTGTTTCATTTTTACTAGATGAAGTATAATTAATATGCAAATACTTTTCTTTTTTTTTTTTTTAGAGAGGCATGTTGGTATATTAAAGAGCAATGTGTGACCTATGGAATAGGTCACAGGATAAATATCAGGAGAGTTCATTTATATGTGTGCCAAGGGAAGGGAGTTGCAACCTTCTCTGTCCCTTACTACCAGAAAAATTGTGCAAAGTTATGCATCAAGAAACAGCTTCAGAAACAGCAGAAATTAAAGATGTAAATAAAAATGAGATGAGAAGGAAGACATAAACAGTTGCCCTGTAGGGAAGCATAGTAGCAAAATCATACAGAAAAGAGCAGGGCAAAAAAATCTAAGGAACAAATATGAGACGGCAAACAAAGGAAACAACAATGGGGTTTGCTCTGAAATTCATTTATATACATCAGAAGTAAAAACACTGTAACTATTTGGGATGTAAAAGTAAATGAGAGAAAATGGGAGGTGAATTTGAACAATTATGTGAGAAATATCTCATGTCCATGATTGTGAGATACTGTCAGCACAAATTTTGCCTTTTCTGAAGCTTTTGGATTCATTCACAATTTCAGTGACGTTTCTTTTGGGAATCTACTAATCCATACATATTAGGACCACCAGTATTTGAACAGGCACTGTTTTACATCTTTGTTGGTAACATGGACAGTGAAATTGAGTGTACCCACAGCAAGTTTGCTGACAACACCAAGCTGTGTGGTGTGGCCAACACACTAGAGGGAAGGAAAGGCATCCAGAGAGTCTTTGAGAGGTTCGAGCGGTGGTCTGTGTAAACCTCATGAAGTTCAACAAAGCCAAGTTCAAGGTCCTGCACCTGGGCCGGGGAAATACCAAGCACAAGTACAGGCTGGGCAAAAAAGTGGATTAAGAGAGAAGACTTGGGGATGCTGGTTGACAAGAAGCTTGTCATGACTTGGTAACATACGCTTGATGCCCAGAAAGACAACAGTATCCTGGGCTGCATCAAAAGAAGGGTGACCAGCAAGTCAAGGGTGGGGGTTCTCCCCCTCCACTCTGATCTGGTGAGACCCCACATGGAGTTCGGCATCCATTTCTGGGGCCCCAACATAAGAAGGACCTGGACTGAGTCCAGAGGAGAGCATGAAGATTATCCAAGGGATAGAACTCCTCTCCTACGAAGAGGGCCTCTGAATGAGTTGGGGATGTTCAGTCTGGAGAAGAGAAGGCTCCAGGGAGATCTTGTAACAGTCTTCTAGTACCTAAAAGGGGTCTACAGGAAAGCTGGGCATACAGTGGTTGGACAAGGGATAATGGCTTTAAACTGGAAAAGAGTAGATTTCACTTAGATGTTAAAAAGAAATTCTTCACTGTGAGGGTGATGAAGCATAGGATCAGGTTGCCCAGAGAAGGTGTGGCTGCTCCCTCCCTGAAAGTGTTCAATGGCAGGTCGAATGGAACTTTGAACAAGTCGATCTAGAGGAAGGCGTCCCTGCCCATGTCAGGGGAGCTGGAACTAGATGATCTTTAAGGTCCCTTCCAATCCAAACCATTCTATGATTCTATGATAACAAATATTACCCTTAACTTTTCCCCTACTGGGACTGCTCTGTTTAGCTTTTATGCAACACCTAACCAGCCATTGTCAATTTAACATGTAAATTGCATTATTACATGATTTTTCACAGATGTTAAAACTTCACTACTGAAGGAAAATGAGAACCGAGACCTACTACCTTTCACCTTGTCCTTTTCCTCTGTTCATAATTCTGTACCCATGAGACGTGATGATTAACCATCTGGCCTTACATTGTCTTACTGAACAGTGTGAAATTCTAGTGGCTCCAGGGTTGTCAGTCAAATCCAGCAACTTGGAGATTGTCAGTACATTTAATGATGTATTAATGCAAGCAGAAACACCAAATGATACTTTTTACTGTTTTAAAATCAGTTGGATATTTTGCCTGCTAGTCCTACTGGAAGACTATTCCAGGAAACTTTTTTTAATTTTCAAATTGTTAAGATTTTTTTTATTATTTATATTTGCTTTTGTGGCAACATTGCCCTTTAGTTCAAGCAGATCTCTTCAATCTCTTTCTTTTTGCTGTTTACCCCTGATGGGTTTAAAATCATCTATTCTCTCAGGCTCAGTTTCCAAGAAATTTTCAGCTCTTCTTTGCATGAAAAGTTGACTATTCCCTGATCATCTTAGCTTATACCTGTCCCAATACAATTTCATCATTCTTTGAGATAGATGATGAAAACTGCAAGCAGTCATCCATGAGAAGTCTTACCATAGTCCACAGTACTTGGGCTACATAGCCATCACCCCCTGACTCACACAAGAATACCTCTCCTGTCTTACCAATAGATTTTATTTACTTGTTAGTTAAAACCACCAACCAAAGTTGCTGGTTAAATGGCCATATTCACTGCCTCAAATATAAACACCATTTGAATCTAATTATTTCAACTATTACTGATGGTACTATATTTTCAAGATAATCTGTACATTATTTGAGTCTTTTTAATAACTCTATGTTTGTTTTTTTTTACAGAACTACCAAGTAAACTAACTGTGTTTTCTCTCAATTTCCATTCCATTCTCTAGAGTACCAAATTTTCCTTTTCTTGCATTTTAAATCCAGGAGCAGGAACAAAACAATTTACAAGTCTAACCTAAGATTCTCATTTGTAATATTAGTGTTGACCTCAGAAGAAGTAAGAAAAACTTTAAAGTACGACATTCTGTATGATTTGTATTAACTTTACAAAGGCAAGAACTCTCTGGCATAGTTACAAAACAAATAAAGCTTAATCACAGTTATAATGTTCTCATATATCCAGACACTAGTAGAAGACTAACTATTATTAAAATATTAAAATTTGAGCTGCTGACTCAGAGTTTGGGGGCTTTTGGATAGCAATGACATGGCAAATGAGCATTTGAACGTTATTTTCTCTGTCATTTTGGTTTGTTCTTGCTGTCTTAAAGATTTGAACACAAAATGGTAGAACATTTTCTGAAGTTGAACATGGTTTTAAAAGTCTATACTTCTATGGGTCATACAGCTGTTAGGTTTTGAGTCCAATCTGCTGCTACATGATTGCTTCACACTTCATTCTTCTATGATATAAGTGCCTTTCTCCTGAGATAAGTGAAGTTTCATGTCTCCGTTCTGCAAGAAACTCCACTTAGTTGTATTCTTGTGCCCACATAAAGCCGAAGGTCTGATGAAAGTCTTGGTTAAGAAAGTTGCCCTGGAGCTAGGAAAGGGAAATTGAACTGCTCATATGAAAGAATTTGGTTATGAGAGCTTTTTCTCAAGCCACTTGGGCCTGTCAGGGTTAGCTATCAGACCTATCAAGGTTTTAGGGGTTTTAATGTCATATAAACCCTGTATATGACTGAAGCTTTCATAGCTTTTACTCAGCAACAATCCTTTTTCTACACATATGAGCATTTTTCATAAGTAGAAAATATCTTATAGTTGTGAGGCTTCACTACCGAGCATACAGCTCAGACTGTGTCTGGTGAAAATACAGCTCCTTCACAAGATGACTGTATAAATTATCCAGAAAAAATATTAGTTTGTTGTAAAGACTGGGAAAAACTTAGGAGTGTTTAAGCTTCACTATATAGCCAGAATCACTCTCAAACATCCTTTTAAGACAAGACTCCTAGGATATAGCAGGACTAAGAACTCATAGAACCATGAATCCCCTGCCATCACTTTCCGATGCACTAGGGAAAGAGTACCAGTGGATGAGCACAAAACTGCCACTAGATCTCCACCAGATCACATTGTTCCTGAGGGAATCAGGGGATCAATATTCAGGTGACCACCTTCCTAAGTAACAAATTCTTGAGGATTCTGGGGGTTCAGCAGTGATCCTGAATACCTTGCTGCACAATATGCCTTGCTTATTACAATCATTACTAGAAAGCACTTCTCTGATGCCTTGGGTATCAACTGTCTACCTGGACTGTGTAGCTGCTGAGGATTCATTTGCTGTTACACTTTGAGTACCTGAAATGTGTCCTATGGAGCTGGAAAATTATAAAGGCTCCTTCTTTGTTTCCGTATTTGTCAAACCTTTGAATAAGGACTACTTGTTTATTTCGGGTAACTGCTCCCCAAAAAGACTAAATGAGCTGCTTAGTTGGGAATATAAAACCCATTGTCATGTCTATCACTACAATAAAAAGTAGATGAGTACAGAGAACCAGGCAACCTTCTATGATATTTCCACCACATATTTTCCTAGCCTTCAAGTGTCCGCAACACAAGAACTCCTTGACCTAAAAATTGTTTTCATTTTTCAGTAATCCTCAATGGATTTCTTCTGTATGAACTTGTTCAGTCTCTCTCAAAAAACATAAAAACTTTCAGTATCTTGTAACAGGGAATTTTATACTTAGACAGCACATTTTGTAAAGAACCTAGTAATCCTTAACGAGGAACAGGCTGAAGTAAATAATAAACAGATTAAAATAAAGGTATTTATTCACAAAAAAACACTATGTTTTGCTACACATGACAGTAAAATAGAGGCTTAGGTGAAGAAGTGAATGAAAAACACTGCTAATCTTCTAGAGTAAGATTAAAAAGGAGGGGTTTTTTGCAACATTTCCTGTAACAAACTATTCATAATATCTTTTTTTGTACGCCTTACATCTCAGAGACAGCAACATTCTGAGGGACAAAATCTCCCATTCAGAGTCCTTCCATTTGTCTGTATTTATTTAACATTTTTCTCCAAAGCAAGTTTTCTTCTTACATTTCTCAGAGATAACCTACCCATTCTCCTTAACTGAAATACATACTGGTTCACTTTCACACTCTCTTAGGAAGATGAATATTTCTTTGTCATAATGAAGAAACAAATGTGTCATCTCCTTATTTGACTGACCAGCTAACCTCAAGTGATAAAACTCTTTCGCTTTGTGACATGACATACTTACATGTTCAATTCCGGCTCTAATGCTGGCTCTTATTTCTCATTCTCAAAGATGAAACCACACATTCTATTGCTGGCCTTCATCTGACACTAGGCACAAGTGTTTGTAATGACTGTACCATTCTTCAAGCTTGCTGTGGCAAAATTTAAAATGCATTTTGAGGGAAATTTAATACCTAGATGTACAGACTCTTTACACTCTCTGTTACAAAATCACACTGAGGGACTATAAATTCTGCCATTTGGATCGAAATTTTCCCAAGTACAATTAAAAGGGGCTTATGGTAAATGTTAAGATCATCCTGTAGTTGCGTGGCTAAATCTCTGGCTGCTGTGTAGCAACTTGGTCTTAAACTGGTCTATTATTAATTCATTCACACTGATAACGAGAACATCAATGGTTTTGTATCTCGTGCATCCAAAATTGATCTGAAATGTACAATAACATATTCTAGAGCATAGAAGAACCATTTCTTGATGGAGTTATAAAAATATGCCTCTGTTATGTTGTAATTCCATTCCACAAAAATGAATTGAATTTTGCAATTATAATTACAGGTAGTTTTTCCAAGGTCTTTTTCTTACTCTTTCTCTTTTTTTTTCTTATATGTATTTTTGTATCAGCATCAAGTAGCATTTTCTAGAATCCTTTCCCAATGGATCCTTTAATAGGTGGAGAGTTGAACTTCTTTACAAATCTGTCTCCATATATAAGAATTTTCAGTGTTGAATGCTATAGTCTTTTTGAGAATCAGGACCCAAATTTTTCATGAAGTGTCATGCAATCTTATTGTTGACAATGTATTTGGAAAAAAACATCTAGCTGGTGGAACTGATGAACAGTCTTTGTAGTCTAATATGAATCAGTAAATTTTGATGCTTACTTCAGGAAAAACATATTTTTTGGACAGCATACTTCTGAACAAGAAATTCTTCTGTTTCTGGCATTCAAAGAGATGTTTGTCTCTACATCTGAATTTTCTTTTTCCTATTTTTTTGACAAAATTTGAGAAAATAAATCATAATTTTTTCCTTTTTTATTCCATTCTCTTGCTTTCTTTCCCTTTTCACTATTATTAACCAAATTGGAAAAAGGAAAGAGATAATATACAATATCAAATATGGAAATTGCATAAAGAAAGGTTTTTTCAATGAGAAACATTAAAACATCATATTAATAGAAATTAATAAAATGTACCAAAAGATTATTTAAAAATTTCAAAACCTTCCATACAGTTTTCTCATTATTAAACAGCTGTATCAAGTGCCTTGCTAGATAGAACTGAAACTAAGAATATAAACTGTTTGAAACAGAGTCTGGATCCACATTGAACTGTATGGCAGTATCAGAACTGTTAGAATACAGTGACACAATTTGTTTTCAGATAATGGCAATACCAACATATAAAGTGTGGAGCCATTGTATACGTGTAAGTTCATATGATAAAATACATCCCTTCCTCCTCCAAAGACTGATTCTGCAGAAACAGCCTACCTACAATTATTCTCATGATTTTTTTTCATAATCATAAGATTGTGCTTTCCTCTAATGCCGATATATATCATAGAAATCAATGACATTTAACTAGAAAAAATGAAAATAAAATATGAATACAAGTCTTCCAGAACATGCATATTTGTTTAGAAAGTGTATCACCTCATCTGTACTCAATGACAACCCAGCAAAAACTAACAGGAGTTCAAGAAGAAGATTCTTTCCTTTGATACTAGACTTCGAAAAAGTCCTTAAGAAATTTCTACTGAAAGGAAATAGTGTTTACATTCATAAGTAATAAAATCTTCAATAAGGATTTATCTTGAGCAGTCAAGGTCATATGTGATCATGAGTATATGTACAGATTTCCAGGGCATTTTAGCATGATTGGTACCTGAAAAGGCCAAACTTGAGAAATATAAACTAAAACATTATGAAAACGGGAATCATGGTAGCTATTTCAGGTAACGTCAACAAGTATACTCAGTAAGGGTCTTAGTAAAAATTATTATTTTAAGTGAGTTTAAGTGGACGCAACTACCACTTGAATAATGCATGATTCTGGTAATTGTGCAGAATCAGCCTTTCATTGTCCAAGGCAATTTAAACATGTGGTATAAAATATGTTGAAGCTTGCCGCATGCAAGACGAAAGGCTATTTTTCTTGCGTGACAGGATGGCAGTGCAAGGTGTGCTTGGTGGGCGGTTCTCTTCTTCCTCAACAAGTCCTGGACCCCAACAGAAACTCCGTGACATCCAGAACAAGTGGTGGACCGATCTAGCTGAAAAAACTCAACTATGTGCAGATACAGGGGATCACAAAGGATTCTATGAGGCCCTGAAAACAGCATACAGGCCTACATACCAGGTCCAAAGCCCTCTACTCAGTGCTGATGGTCAAACGCTTCTAACAGATAAAACCTCCATTCTGAATCGATGGTCTGAACACTTTCAGACTCTTTTCAGTACCAACTGTGTAGTCCAAGACTCAGCAATTCAGTCCATCACACAACAACCGGTGAAGTACGAATTGGATACTGCCCCCACTTTAGGAGAAACCCTCAAGGCCATACAGCAGGTGAAAATCGGCAAGGCAGCTGAGGTTGATGGAATTCCACCTGAAGTCTGGAAACATGGGGGCCTTGCACTCCATGCCAAATTTCACAAATTTGTGGTGTGCTGTTGGGAACTAGGCCAACTACCTTCAGACCTTCGTGATGCAGTCATCATCACCTTGTATAAGAAGAAAGGTATTAAATCAGACTGCTCAAATTACCGTGGTATTACTCTGCTCTCCATTGCTGGCAAAATCCTGGCAAGAATACTCCTGAACAGACTAATACCCGCTATAGCAGAAGAAATTCTACCTGAAAGTCAGTGTGGTTTCAGAGCCAACAGGAGCACCACAGACATGGTGTTTGTTCTTAGACAACTGCAAGAGAAGTGTAGGGAACAGAATAAAGGTCTTTATGTAACCTTTGTCGACCTCACCAAGGCTTTCGATACTGTGAACAGAAAAGGTCTATGGTAGATTTTGGAACGTTTAGGTTGTCCCCCCAAATTCCTTAAAATGATCATCTCACTCCATGAGGATCAGCACGGCCAAGTCAGATATGGCAACACACTTTCTGAGCCCTTTCTAATAAAGAATGGTGTGAAACAAGGCTGCGTTCTCGCTCCTACCCTATTCACAGTCTTTTTCAGCATGATGCTCCAAAGGGCCATGGCAGACCTCGGTGATCACGACGGTATCTACATTCGATATCGTACTGATGGAAGCCTATTCAACCTAAGGCGACTGAAGGCCCACACCAAGACCCTAAACCATCTTGTCCGGGAGCTGCTTTACGCTGACGACAACGCCCTTGTTGCCCACACAGAAGCAGCCCTGCAGTGTTTAACATCCTGCTTTGCAGATGCTGCTGAGCATTTTGGGCTGGAAGTCAGTTTAAAGAAGACAGAAGTTCTCCATCAACCTGCACCTCAGGAAGTCTTCCATCATCCCCACATCACCATCGGCCAGTCAGAACTCAAATCAGTTCAGCAGTTTAATTACCTAGGCAGCCTCATCTCCTCGGATGGTAAGATTGATGGGGAGATAGACAATAGGTTAGCAAAGGCATATAGTGCTTTCAGAAAGCTTCATAAAAGAGTATGGTGTAATAAACACTTGAAGAAAAGTACCAAGATCAGTGTTTACAGAGCCATAGTGCTTTCTACTCTCTTATATGGATCCAAATCATGAGTCATCTACTGCCACCACCTGCGACTCTTAGAACGCTTCCATCAACGCTGCCTCCGTACAATCCTAAACATCCACTGCTCAGATTATGTGACCAATACATCTGTTCTTGAACAAGCAGCAGTCACAAGTATTGAGGTCATGTTACTGAGAACGCAGCTGCGTTGGGCGGGGCATGTCTCCAGGATGAAGGACCACCGCCTCCCTAAGATCCTGCTTTATGGTGAACTTGCCACTGGCTGCCGCAAGAGAGGAGCCCCGAAGAAAAGATACAAGGACTCCCTGAAACAACATCTCAGCCTTGGCCACACTGACCACCATAACTGGTCTACTCTGGCCTCCAATCGGGAGGTCTGGAGACACACCATCTATAACGCTGCTGATGCTTTTGAGAAAGCACGCAGGATCACCCTTGAGGAGAAAAGACAACGCAGAAAGGATTGAGCCTTGCAGAATATACCATCTAAGGAGTCTTTCTGCTGTGCCTTTTGCAACTGGATGTGCCTGTCTTGTGTTGGCCTTTTTAGCCACCAACGCGCTTGCAAGAAACGTGGGTAGAGCCCTTCCCAAATCTTCGTTCGCGAAGCCTAGCCATGATGATAAAATATGTAAAAAGCAACTGAAACTACTGGCATCTACAGCAACCTGATGATTTTCAAACTCAAAAGAAATATATAAACCACTAAATTTTAAACATCATACATATAATACTTTATTGACATATCAAAGAAAAAGATAAAGACCAGAAATTATTATATGGAAATAAGGAAGCCATTTTTAATGCAAATAACACAAGGAGCTCATATTCCATACAAATCAGATTAGTATGTGGTTTAGAAATTTAAAATCCAAATACCTGAGTCACTTTTTATCCCACACACCCTTTTTTGCATCCATGACAAGAGACAGCAGAAAACAGCTTTCAAAAAATGTTCTCCATTTTCTTATATTGCATAATTATTACACAAACTATTGTACAATAAGCAACAAATTATCAACTTTTTTGATAAGTCCTTTGATATCTCTCACTTGAGTCTGGTCTTCTTTAGTTGAGCTTGATCTACATATGTAAAATCTCTGGATAACAAACCTCTTAAGAGAGATCCCAAAAGAGAAACTTTATTCTTTACATAAGGTCACTGATTTCAGAAATGATCGCTCTGGTCTTACTTGCCTTTTTAAAGTTCTTCTCCTAATATTTATCAGAAGACAATGCTCACTTTCTTCACAGTTGTGGGTACCATCCAAATCAGGATATTCTATGATTCTATTTATTATATAAACATTCTTCTATTTTATATATAAATACATTCTATTAATATTCTGGAATAGTCTCCACCCTTTACTGAATGCAGAAGGTAGCATAGTGTCAACAGAAGACAAAAAGGCTGAGATACTTATTTCCTTCTTTGTCTCCAGCTTTAATAGAAAAAACGGTAGTCCTCAGGATACTCAGCTCCCAGAGCTAGAAGTTAGTGATGGGGTGCTGAATGAACCTCCCATAATCCGGGCGGAAAAGGCTAGTGATCTGCTATGCAAATTAGACTCCCACAGGTCTATGGACCTGGATGAGATGCACCCAAGAGTAATGAGGGAGCTGACAAAAGAGCTCACAAAACCACTTTCAATCATCTACCAGTAGTCATGGTTAATAGGAGAAGTCCCAGTTGACTGGAAATTAACAAATGTAGCACCTGTCTACAAGAAGGGTTGGAAGGGTGATCTGGGGAGCTACAGGACTGTCAGACTGACCTCAATGCCGAGGAAGGTCATGGAGCAGATCTTCCATGGTACATCACATGGCACGTGCAGGACAACCAGGGGATCAGGCCCAACCAGCATGGGTTTAGGAAAGGTAGGTCCTGCTTGACCAACCTGACAAGGTTCCTCTGTGACCAGAAGATCTGCTTAGTAGATGAGGGGAAGGTTGCATGTTGTCTATCTAGACTTCTGTAAAGTATTTGACACCATCACCCACAAGATTCTCACAGAGAAACCGGCTGCTCATGGCTTGGATAGGTGTACTCTTTCCTTGGTGAAAAACTGGCTGGATGTCCAGGCCCAGAGAGTGGCAGTGAATGGAACTAAACCCAGTTGGTGACCAGTCACTAGTGGTGTCCCCAAGGCCCAACATTACGGCTGGTCCTGTGTAACATCTTTTTTGATTATTTGGACAAGGGGATTGAGTGCATCCTCCGTCAGTTTGCAGATCACACCAACTTGGGTGGAAGTTTTGATCTGCTGGAGGGTAGGAAGGTTCTGTAGAGGGATCTGGATGGATTGAGAACAACAGCGTGAAGTTCAGTAGGGCAAAAGGCCAGGTACTGCACTTTAACCACAACAACCCCATCCAGCCCTACAGATAAAGTGGCTTGAAAGCTGCTCAGCAGAGAGGGACCTGGGGGTGCTGGTCAACAGGAAGCTGAACATGTGCCAGAAGTGTGCTCAAGTGGCCAAGAAGCCCAATGGCATCCTGGTCTCCATCAAGAATAGTGTGGTCAGCAGGACAAGGGAAGTGATTGTCCCTCTGTAATCGGCACTGGTTAGGCCACACCTCGAGTACTGTGTCCAGTTCTGGGCCCCCCATGTCAAGAAAGACACTGAGGTGCTGGAACAGGTCCAGAGAAGGGCAATGAAGTTGGCGAAGAGTTTGGAGCACAAGTCCTATGAGGAGCAGCTGAGGTAGCTGGGGGAAATCTCATTCTCTCTACAGCTGCCTGAAAGAATGTTGTAGCCAGGTGCAGGTCAGCCTCTTCTGCCACGTTTCAAGTGAAAAGATGAGAGGAAATGACCTTAAATTGCACCAGGGGAGGTTCAGGTTAAATATTAGAAAACAAATTTTCACTCAAAGAGTGGTTAGGCTTTAGAATAAGTTTCCCAGTGAGGTGGTGGAGTCTCTGGAAGATGTCTGGATGTGACATTTGGGAATATGGTTTAGGGGTTGTTATGGTGGTGTTGGGTCAGAAGATGGACTAGATGATCTTGAAGATGTCTTCCAAACTTGATGATTATGTGGTTCTGTGACAAATAAAATATGAATAAATATTTTTGATTACATAGCAGAATACAATTCAGGCATGCTAGAGAAGCTAAACTGTATTTTGAGTAAATGAAGTTTGCTATGAATTTCTTTGTTTGTTTGTTTGTTTGTTTGTTTGTTTTCCCAAAGGGAGTTTTATAATCCTATCTCTCTGAGTTGTGAACTAGAGGGGTATCCACATTTACATGTGTGTTCCTCTGTCTGTGTATAACAAACTAGGATTTTCAGCTACTAAAACCTTACAATTAATTTGTTTGGTTGCTTAGCATTTTTGGAATTCAGGCCACCACTTTAAATTTATAAAAACTATTTAGGATATTAATTGCAAGCATTTCTTTCTAAAAGAAATCAAAATTTTCTAAAATAAAGAAGGTAGGCAGTTAGGGATCACATGAACTTATATTAGGTGTTTTAGTCCACTGTCTATAGAAGAAAGGCACTCTCCATTAGCTGGTCATCTCATTAGCTGAATCTCTTTCATTGAGATTATAGGGAACAAACTGTACAAACAGTACACTTTCTTTATTCAATGTGTTCCATTTCTGTCTAAGAAGAAACTGATAAGAGAGGCAAAGCATGAAAGAGGAGTGTCCAAGCACTGACACAATTTCTAGAGCATTAACAATTTCCAGAGTGTTGATCTCTGAAACAGAAATCTTACAACCTGAACTCCAAGCAGTTTGCACTTGCAAACTCAAAGAATTATATCCAAGTCTGTGCAGATTTGAAATCAACCCCCGCGGGCAAAAGAGTTTTGCCTGTCATGCCATGAAATGCCCTGCACAGAAAGTTTTTTACCTTTCAGTTTTCAGTTGGAGCTAACTATGTTGGTCAAGAAAGCAAACTGATCAGCCAGAGACTAAATCCATCCAGAAGGTAATCTGTGGAGCTGAGAGATTCTGCTCTTTTGTCTCAGATTTAATTCTATTTCTCCTGTTTTTAAATCTAGCAATGCACTGATGGTCAAAACCTAAGATTTGCTCCTATTGCTTTTACATAGATTTCCTGTTGTTAGCTCCTCATTTCATTCTGTAGTTCTGATATCTGGCTATATACTCCCAAGAGAGAAGTTGACATTAGTTTTGCCCAATCTTTATTTAGACATACTCTCCTCAAATGTGGGTTTAACCTTTTCTATGCCCATCTTCCAATCCCCAGAAATCAGTACTCATTTATGAGAAAAGCATATTAGTATGCTTCACTTTATGACAGACATGAGCCAGACCAAATGCAAAGTGGATAAAGGCACCTCATTTAATATTCATTTTCTTTATAGTCAATAGAAATATCCTGGGCATGATGCTTATGACATTCCACAGATGTGCAGAGAGAGTTGATTAGTCTTTCTCTTCCTGACAAATTAAAAACTTTAAGTCAGCCTTTTTCTTCTGCTACTCATCACTCATTTCCAGAGAAGCGCCACTTGATGGCTAGTAAAATGGTTGGGAAAGATTAACACATCAAAATTGTTAGGGGGTCAATTCAGTTGAGAAGTATTGAAGATCTCTCCATGGCTAAATATTTTTCTGTTTCATTACAACTGAAAGAATAATGCTAGAAAGAAGGGTTAGTCCATTTAAGATAATACAAGGACTCAAATTATTACTTAAATTAAGCAGATTGTATTATTCTCTGTCAGTTCTCAGAGACATTGCACTCATTTCGATTACTTCTTTGGTGATCAGGCACGTAATGTTTCGGGAAGACAGTAAAATTTCAGTGCAATAGTATCTTAATGGACAGGACTGCAATACACTCTGAATTTCTGTCAAATTTGTAATTTCAATTTTATGTACTCAGTCCAAGAGCATATAACTTTACCTTCTTCAAGTGACTGCATGTGTTTTCCAGTAAATATGTGGCTATAAGTCAGAAAAAGAACCAGAAAACACAAAGAAACAGACCTGTGGGCTAAAACTCCAGACTTTTTCAAGCACGTTCGTAAAGTTTCCTCTTCTATTATATGAACTTCTTCTGTGGGTTTCTATGTAGGAAGGAGTGATCAAATACATTGATCTCTGAGTACATTCTACTTAAATTTATACTTTAAGTTCATTCCGCAAGTATATGGCAGTTTTAAGACAAGCTTACAATAGAACTTTAAAGTGTTGTTGAGCATCAATCATTTGGTGAAAAACAATCAGAACTAATTCGTTATTTTAGTAATATATATCTCGAATCAAGTATTTTAAACCATTTTACAAGATACCATGTTGTACTTCTGAAAAGGAAGTCTTCTTTGTTGGTAGCTATATTTAGTGCTAGAAACTTAATTTCTAAGGAAAAAGATCTAGTATGAATTCTTGTAGCAGTTGCCCGGATGTGCCTGTATGTACACGACCCATTCCAGCCAGCTCTAGCGGACCCACCACAGGACACAGCTGAGCTCTTCAGCCAAGATGGTGGTGCCTTGGGGAAAATGTATTTAAGAAAGGGAAAAATGCTCCATGGCAGTGAGGAATGAGTTAAAAATGTGATAAACAGCCCTGTGAGAACAAAGGTGAGAGAAGAAAGAAGGGGAGGAAGTGCTTCAAGTGCCAGAGCAGAGATTCTCCTGGAGTTTGTTGAGGAATGCATGACAAAATGTCTCTGTATTGACCCACAAGCCTTTTCATACTGTTTTATCCCTGAGTACCTCTGAGAAGGAAGAGCAAATGAACAGCTGGATGGGAGTTTGGCTGTTGACGAAGACTTACCTACCACAGTTCTTCATATTTGCCTTTAAACACATTGATATAAAAAAAGAATACCTTTTATCTCTTATTGTTCTTTTACACTTTACCATTAAGTTTTAATTCATATAGACATATTTTTGTATTTTCTTTTATGCTATTTTCTTTCATGTTCAAGTCATGATCTGTCCTCAAACTTAATTCTAAATAGAAAACCTTATAGGCTTAGATAAGTATAAATTGGAAACATTTACAATTTTAGAACTGTACAGTTCTTGAGGAATCTGAAAACCCTTACAGTTATATGAAACTGGCAGCATGATCCTAATTCTAAAACAAAACAGTTTTACAAGCTCTTTTTTATACAACTGTATATAAAGATATATTCATCTGAACCTAATAGACTGGAATTGCTTTATTGCTTTCAAGATAGTAATAATTGCACAAATTATCCCTTAGCTGAAAGGTATACGCTCATTACACAAAACAAAATTATTTGTACTTTGCTGAACAAGACCCTCAAAGTGCATTTGCAACATCATAATATACTAAAAAAAATCTATCTTATATACAGTTCCTATTCTAAAACTGTAGGCAAAAAAACCGTTTTTTAGAAGGTGAAAAATAAAACTCTGCCTCCTATTCAGTTGAAGCTTGAAGAAGCATAAAGGGGTACAAGGCTGATCAGGGAATGGACAACTTTTCTTGCAAAAAAAAGGAAGTTGAGCAAGGTAGGCTGAAGCTAATATGAGCTTTTATATTGTATAAACACTTCAAAGGAAGGAAACAGGCCCAGGGAAAAGTTTTTTTAATATTTTTTTTTTTTTGGCTACAGAAGATGGGGTCACTGTGAGATCAGTCTAAGTTTAGGAAACTGGAAAATCAGAGAACTCTAACCATCACAGTAGTGAGGCTCTGGAGTAGTTTTTCACTGTAAACAAAATTAAAAATAATTTATAAAAATAACAATTAGCATGTTATCTGAATGGTATATAAGAAGATCTGTATAAAAGAAGATGCCTGTTGAGAGCGAATCTTGGACTTGGTAGTTCAAAGGTTTCTTTCTTTTCAACTCCTTTTGTGTTTATAATTCATTTATTTATATCTTTTTTTACATCGAGAGTTCTTCATGTACACTGGCACACATTCAGACTTAAAGAATATGACACTGTGATGGGTTGACCCTGGCTGGATGTCAAACACCCACCAAAGCCACTCTATCACTTCCCTTCTCAGCTGGTCAGGGGAAAGAAAATACAGCAAAGGTTGATAAGCTGAGATAAGAACAGGGAGAGATCACTCACTGAATACTGTCACAGGCCAAACAGACCCAAATTGGAGAAATTAACTGAATTCATTACTAATCAAAATCCAAGCAGGATAATGAGAAGTAAAATAAATCTTAAAAACACCTTCTCGGGATCTACCTCTTTCCCCCTTCCCCAGCAGCTCAGGAATACAGGGAATGGGAGTCACAGTTGTTTCTGCTGCTGCTCAGGGAGAGTCTTTCCCCTGATCTAGTGTGCAGTGCCTCCTATGTGAGACAAACTTCCACAAATTTCAACATGAGTCCATCCCATGAACATGAACTGTTCCAATGTGGGGTCACTTCTCCATGGGGTGCAGTCCTTCAGGCACCGGGTACTCCAGTGTAGGTCACCCACACTTTCACAAGTCCTACCAAGAAGCCTGCTCCAGTGTGGGCTCCTCTCTCCACAGGTCTACCTGTCCCTGCCAACAGTCTGCTCCAGTACAGTCTTCCCCACAGGTACAGCCTCCTTTGGGCATCTACCCACTCTGGCTGCTCCACAGGCTGTAGATGGATCTTTGGACTTCTGTTGATCTCCATGGGCTGCAGGGGAACCTCAGCTCCAACACCTGGAGCACCTCCTCACCCTTCTTCTCCACTGACCTTGGTATCTGCAGACTTGTTCACACATTCTCAATCTGCTCTTCTCTGGCTGCAATTATATCTGCACAAAAACTTTTTTTTCCTTCTTAAATACGTTATCACAGAGGCATTATTATCATTCCTGATTGGCTTGGCTTTGGCCAGTGGTGGATCTGTTCTGGAGCCAACTCACATTGGCTCTGCCAGACATCGGGGGAGCTTCCAGCAGCTTCTCACAGAAGACACCCCTGTAGCTTTCCTGCTACCAAAACCTGGCCACACAGACCCAATGCAGACACCAAAGAGAAGGGGTTCACAATCTGGAATTAATTAATTTTTAAAACAGGTTATTTCATCCTTAAAAAAGGTTGTTCTCCATTCAATCTCAGATTAGCATGCAAATTGTATTAGACTTTTCTTTTTTTTAGTTTAAACCACAATGCTTTAATTTAACGTAACGTCAGGAAAATAGATTTATTTTCCTGAAAGGAAGATGGATACTTAAATCTTCCTTGAAAATGATTAAGTCTTATTGAAAAAAAACTAGTAAGAAACACTTAATCGTAATTGACTGAAGGAGTGCCGTATTAAGAGACTATAGATCAAAACATTTGGCATGCACAACTGAGATGGGCCAAACCAGAAGAAATTAGTACTTAGATAAGAGGTAGACATCCAGACTTAATAAGTCACCTCTGTTCTTTCGTGAGTCTTCAAGAGCAGGACAGCAAATATCACTCAGAATGACACTGCCAAATCAACATGTCCCTATAATTCCAGTTTTCACATGATATGTGGTTTCTATTACCACTTCCCTTAAAACAGGTATAAAAACAGGAATAAAAAAAAATTATTATTGTCATAATTTCACTTACAACTTCTATTAAAAAGCCCTTCCATTTCTATGGCACAGTAAGAATATACTGATTCTCTTATGCTCCCTTTTATCCCCTTCTTTGCCTTTGCTGTTGGGCGGTGTCACGATACCGCTGCTCTGGGAATTAGCTTAGAAAGGCTGCTTTATTGCTCATCACTGAACACCTTCCCACAGGGACCTTTAGTGTCACCTCAGTAATGCAACTAGCTGCCTCCAGTCCAGTGCTTGGAATACAACATTTATTTTTACCTTTGATTTGATTTCATATTCTCATGATGTCAGAAGATGTTTGCAAAAGCTTGGCTTGAATTCTCGTTTTTGTAATGTTGCATTATTCTGACTGGCATCATTTACAGTTTAGGTGATGGGGAAGAAGCAAAGAGAGAGAGAGTCTGAAAAAAAATACTGTTTTGTTTTCAAAAAATCACTGTTTACTTTAATGTTTAACATGTATTTTAAAGCAATAGTTTGCAGACTGGTTCTAAACAAAGCACAAATTATAATGCCCTAGGCAAAAAGCATATCAGTTCCCTCATTATCGCCCATTGAGAGGAAAGAAAAACTAAGTAAGGGGAGCATAGAGGCATACTTTTCATTTAATTCTGAGTACAATCTGTATCAATTTAAACCATTGAATTTAAACAACAGGCATGGGAACACAGCATTGGACTGAAATTGGATATTTGTTCCATAATACAACTAGGCATGAATATTCTTAGACAAGTTTTTGGATCAGTTGCAATCAGTTTCTTGATCATGCCAGAAGACAGATATTGGATTTTTTTAATTATTTATTATTTGGATACTGATATTTACACAAATCTCCATTTCAATTAAAGATGACAGAATATTTCTCTTTATCATGCAGTATATAAATTAAAGACTCACAAATGGAAGAAACTTCACTGCAGAGAGATGCTAGATCAATCTTGGCAAATACTTAAAACAGAGATTCATAGAATATTCTGAGTTGGAAGGACTCACACGGACCATCAAAGTCCAACTCCTAGCCCTGCACAACACAGCCCCAATAATGACACCATGTGCCTGAAAGAGTTGGCTGAGTCAAGAGAGGTAAAGGTTTTGTGCCTTTACAGTGTTGTTGATTTTGAGTCCCCCCATCCTGCCCCTTGAGTTGTTCATTTGCTGGGTTTGGATTAATTTGATTTCAAAGCACTTTTTTAAAATGGGATTATGTTGTATTGCACAGGATAACCAGTGTCTATACATATATTATTCACTCCCAGTGGTTCATAAAAGTCAGTGATCAAAGTTACTGACCATAAAAGAAATACTTTCCTGTAACACTGGCTTTATCCTGACATTTCTGATATTAAAAATATGTGAGACAGCACTGCACTTTAAGCCTGACTAGGGATTAGATTTTTTTTTCCCTTGCTTGATTTGAAGGTACCTTAATTCAGCTAGAAGTTCAGTAAGACTGCGGCAACTTCACAGTCACTTTCCCTATTCCAGTGTCCTTTGTTTTAGAGGGGCAAATCAGCAAATGTTTTCACAGCTCTTTCAGACCTGCTCTATTCTACTCTGCATAATAATATTAATGCCTTTTCTTATCTTTTTTCATAGCCTTCACTCACTCTGTTTCCAGGTACGTGATACAGAGAATCATGCATTGTCCTGGTTTTATTTTCATTCACAACAGCTGAAATAAGAATTAAGGGTAATTATATTCTTTCACATGTCCAAGTCAAGGCATAAACAAGTTAAGCACCTCTTTATACTCGGAAGAATACTCCCAGAGTAAGCTCTTCCAGTACACTTGATGGTAGAACTCATCTTGCTTAAACACCTACTGTATGGAGACTATGTGATCTTGATATGTAGCCTCCTCTTACAGTTAATAAAGTGGAACAGGAGAATTCTAGGAAATTCAGTTTATCTCCTTCAAAAGTAACTACTATAATAGAACAAATAAAACATGCCTTAGAGTAATTAATTTTCTGTTTCTTTATTTTTCTTTATTAAAAAAAATAGTGTCTTAAATTATGACTTCCGCATCTAAATAATTTCAGGGTTAGAGCAGATGAAACTCACCTTCAACCCTTTTTTTAATATTTTTCTTCATTGAAACCAGAAGGAAATTGGTCATAATTTGTAAAACGCATAAATGTTGCATCTTGTTGTTTCAAAAAGACATAATTCAAGTGCCTTTCCATAATTAAATGATGCTTATGTAGTAATGGGGTTTTGTTAAACACATTCTTATTGATAGTTTTGATATTTGACAAAATCAAATCCAATATATTTACCTTTTTTTTATTATTGTCCTTAATGAAGACAGTACAACAACATAGCCATGTTCTATAAACCTATTTTTAATTCCATTTGTGGTACCAGAAGTTGAACAACCTATGAGACTCTCTATTATTGTTTTAGTACAGATAAATATGCCCATCTTTTATATTTAGCCAGAAAAATGTTACTGAGGAGTTATAGCACAATATAAAAAAGAGGAATAGTTTACAGACTTTTTTATTCCTGTGTGGTAAAAACACATCACTTCAGACTCTGACATACAAAGGTCCAGAAGGACACTTCTTTCCTCATATATGCAAGTTCTCCATAAAGCTAACATTTTATCTGTATTCTATTAGCTTTTTTTATTAAAGACCTACAGGTGTTTTAATTTATTCAACAAAATATCTATTTCGCAAGCATATTGGCTACAACCAATGAGGGATTTGGGACAAAATTACCAAAAATGTACTTCAATGCATGTTTGCTTTAATGTATTCAATGCTTAACTGTGTATATGCTGTTTTTTCAAATCATAGAAGTCTTACTTAGCATCTAATGGATCTTTCACGTTACATGCAAACCTCACATATTCTTGTTGTACAATTTTATTTACAATATCCAAATTTCATGCAAATTCAGCAATTACCAAAATGTGATCGCTCATTTCCATTAAGCCAAATGACCTTGTGACTAAAGTCTAATGGTACAGACTTATTTTATAAGATTTATTAATGAGCTATTTATAGTACCAGGGGTGTTCTTAGGAGCAGTTTTTCCAGCCTATGAAGCTGGGTCAGCCTGACATAAATGGAATGTTTGTGATTTACTTGGCAAATAACCTAATGTTTCTGAGTAGCATTATAAAGTTACATATTTATGCAAAATTTCAAGACATCTAAACTCATGATTTTTCTGTGTGATTGCTCTCCAGAACACATCAAATAGATTTAGTATACATAGGGAGAACATATTATCTAAGTACTTCATAAAGAGCAATACCTGAAACATGCCTGTTTAGAAACATCTCTTCCTCTCAGGCTTATATAAATCTGCTTATTACAGTGAAGTACTTTCTAATTAACTCCTGAGAAGAATCCAAACCTTAAAGTAGATGTGAAAAGGAATGTACTAGCAACGAATAACTTGCAATCTCTTTAAGATTTGGCTGTTAACTTCATTGCAAAATTATGGGATATACTCATTTATGTGAGGTGTACACATATAAAAAATAAGAAAGATTAGCAGCAAAAATAAAAGAAAGGATTCAGGGCTATCAAGATAATATAAAAATGACAAATTATTTTTTATTTAAAATATAATTCAGTTAAGTTTAAAACAATTTTATAAATGCAGGTAGCATATATTAGGACTTGGTTCTATCTTTTACCAAGTTTCTCTAGATATAACTGATGAGATTTCATACATTTTATGGTGAATAGGATAGGCTAATAAAAACCTTAATTTGATTTTTCTAACAGACAGCTTTTCTGCAGCCAATATAACATGATTTTATTTGAAATAGAGTATATCTACTGGACATAGAGCTTATGCCATGTTTCCTCACAATCTGCTGTAATGGCTAATTATCCAACTAAAAAAATCTACAACTATTGTAGTTCATTCTGTTTTATTTAATTTTCTTCTGCTTCAGCTGCCAACACTGTTTTTACTTTTGTTTCTCTACTACATTAAAAAGCATTATTGTATCAGATATCTTCCTCAAATATTATGCTGAGGTCATTGTCTCTAATTATTTTAAAATAACTGTATTTCACTTTGTTTATAGTTTTGATTCTTATGTGTTTCTCCTCAGAACAATAACTGTCTAATCTACAGGAGAGTGAAAAAACCCTCAGATTTTCCCATTTTCTATTATCGGTGTGCGTAAAGGGTGGGAATTAAGGTCTTGATCAGTTTGAGTGTTTTGGATAAAAGGCTTCATCCTAATCCAACACGGTTTACAAGTGTAGATCCTGACAGTGATTCAAGGCTGTGAATGTTGCTACTGTTTATTGTACACACTAAGAACGAAGAAGCTCCTGTAATTTTGTGATCCACTTATATGCAAAACTGTATTTGTATGTGTGCATATATACAGACATGAGAGGGAAAGGGTAGTAAGAGGGAACCTGTGCTGTTTATGATGCTCTCTTTGCATGTAAATTCATAGTAAAACTCCAGAATACTATTTCCATGAATGTTGGATCAGAGTTCTATCTTATTTTTCATGGCTATAGGAAAACCCCCTATACTAATAGGGAAATTCACAAAGGACATCTTAAACTGAATATTGCTAATATTATTCAATGCTGCAATTTAGGGGAAAAAAAAAATTATTGTTAGAATTATATAAGGCAAAAAGTGAATATTGGTTTAGAAACCAAAATAAGATGTTAAGCTTCTGCTTTTTCAGGATTTTGTAAGAATACAAATGTAACAAAAATTCCCATTTAAGGTCATAGGGTAAGAAACTTATGCTTTTTCCTTTGGTTCATGTTATACAGAAGGGTGGGGAGGTTGCCCAGTCACACCGAGCAATACATTGCTATTAAGATATGAACATTGAACAGGTTTGTGAAATTTTACTTGTGGTTAATATACAGTTTTATTTTAAAAGAGATCTTTTAATTTGACAAATAACCCCCCCCCCAAAACCATTAACGCTTCAAAACTAAGTTTATTCTTCTTTTCAGTTTAATTCTCTTGAACGAACAGAGAACACAACATCCAAGAAGCCACCTTTGTCCTCATCAAAATGTGATGTTTCTCAAGTCCAAGGTTGAAGTAGAGTATATTGTAAGTAAATCTTTCCAAAATTCAAAGTGGAAACACTTTGCCACACTATATTGATTTTGTTTCTAATTACAATAATTATAACTTAAAAATCACAGGTAGTCATCCTGAAGAAGCTTTAAACAGATACAGCAAAAAAACCTTTCACAATTCTCCAACAATCTTGTACAAGAAGTTTCCTGAAGAACCGATGGTTGAGTAATAAAAAAAATAAATCCAAACAAAAACACCACAAAGGACAACAGGAATACAGCATTTCAGCATGAATATGTATGTACATTTAACTAAACAATTTTCTGCAACATCACTGGAGAAGAATTTCCTACAATTATAATTTTAAATTCCACTGAATCATGACTCTATAACAGGAAAAAAGGTTCAGGTTTGATTGGCTTACTGTCATTTTTCAAATTTCTAATGGCTTTTATGAAAAACAAAGAAAAAGATGCATGATGGAAAAAAAAGAGAAATATTTTAAAAAGTAATCTTATTTCCCCCCCAAAACTCTAATGCACAGTAGATGAATTTCCAGAGATTAAGGGTTTATTTAGGACTGCCAATAACCAGTGTATTGGTTGTTTCACAGTAGTATCACTGTTCATTTTCAAAGCATCGAGACATTTTTATTTTCCAATGACCACTTGAATTTCAAAAAAAACACTTTGAAAAAAGTCACTACCAAGAGCACATCTTTCCTCACTGAGAAAAGTGATTTTAAATGTCACTAATTAAAAGAATTTATCATCTTTCTGTTCTCTCCTTTTTTGTCCTTATCTACAGTGCAATCATTTTAGTGACTGATGTCTTCAAATTTGTGTATTTAAGTCATATGACTAAGAATGAGTTAAGTGCTAAGTGGATAAAAATATTTCACCAAATGTTAGAATGTTATCATGTAATATATCATATTCATGTGATATATCATGATCATTCTTTTAACTCTTATAATGCTTGTCAAGTTCAAATATACTAATCTGTATGGAATATCTACGAGTAGTACATGTAATATAATATTTCAATTATGTAAATACTGAAATTAATTTTCTTGGTAAATGCTACAGAAAAGAAGTTGAAATTTGAATTTTGGTCTAAAACCAAAACAAATGTTTGATCTTGACTGAATCTTTTTCTGGGGACCACCTTCACTGAGGAGTGGAAGTTAGGTATGTATTTTAGAATATATTTAAAATGTAAAGAAAATTGAGAAGCAATTTATATGGACTGGATGCCAGATTTCATAGAAACAGAGATGAAGAATATTCTGAGCTCGAAGGAATCCATAAGGATCATTGAGTCCAACTCTTAAATGAATGACCAACACAGAGATCAAAGCAACCATCTTGGTGTTATTAGCACCATGCTCCAACACACTGAACTAATCTCAGGTCTTATTTAGTGTTATTTTACAGAAGATGTGGGAACTGAAATATGATACAACAGAAAATGGAAATTAATACTAAGCCGTGAAACCATTTATTTAAAAGGATTCAAGAAGTTTCACAGAGAAAGAAGTGGTTGAAGGATGTGTGGTACAACTAAACTCTCTTTACAAAAACTATGGTCATTCAAATGAATCCTTCCAATTGCACATTGATCCCTTTCCAACAGGTAGCTCTTACTACAGGATATTGACAAGGAAAAAACCACCTTGTTTTCAAGAAGGAAGTAGAAAAGTTCATAGAGAAACAGTTCAATGAATATTATTAATTACATCAAAATCATTTTAAGAAGTTCTTGAGACAAAAGCTGTCTGACCTTGGAGAATGTTCTGAGCGCTATCACCACATATTTGTCCTAATCTCACATCCATGTAGATGCGGTGCTTAGGGACATGGTTTAGTGGAGGCCCTGGCAGTGCTTGGTTTACTATTGGACTCCATGATCTTAGAGGTCTTTTTCAATCTAAATGATTCTATGATTTTTCTCCAAACATCTACCTTGGCCATTGTAATAAACAAGATTTAAACCTGCTGTTTAATGTGATTTAACTGTGGTATTTGCAGTGGTGCCAAGCAAAGTCTTTTACTTGTTTTCAAGTTCGCATTAGTCAGGTAGTGCTGGGAGGATGTAGTCAAGGTCTTTGTTTGGGGGAGTGTTTTACTGAATGCTTCAGTCATGACTAATTCAATCTGAATTCATTCATTCTTTCAAAAGAATCATTCAAGACATTGCACCAAAACAACTGTCAGAGTTTAATGAATCTATAAAAAAGTTTTTAAAGTTCATTACGTTCATTGATTTGGGGTGGTTTTTTTTAATCATATGTTCAATACGTTTCCATTTTTGAAAATAGACCTTTAAATTATATAATTTTGTTACATTGTATTTATTATGTTACAAAAATATATATACATCAAGGCATGGATTAGGGATATCTCTGGAATTTGTAGTACTCCGTAATGTGGTCAATTCTGTACTCTCATCATTCAGAGATAGGTAGCAAAGATATCTTTATTACATAGAAATATTTGTTTTAACATGTATAGATTTACAACCTGGAACTAATGAGATTTTAACCTTAGAAAAGTATGAAGCTCTGAATTCTGTGATGCACTATACACAGTAAAGTTTTGATCTACCTTTCCTTTGTAGTATCTCAGTGTCAGGATTTATTTCATAATGACCATATCCATTCAGTTGAGATAATTTTTTGCCTTTTTAAGAAGTTTAAATAATATCCTGTGCAAAACTCTGTATTTCATCCATATAGTATGAGTGATCATAGTTCTACCAAAATTAACATAATGTATTTGTATATATTATACTAATTACCATTACACTATAATTCCAAATGCCTAATTTTGACTGTTTAGTAGACTAGAAAAATATTTAATCAAGTGATTAATATCTCCTTAACAGAGTTTTATTATTAGGTTAAATTCTCAATCTGATCTGAATTATTATCAGGGCCTCTGACAGTTTATCTATTTGCAGAATGAGAGGAGTGCCTAAAACACCAGGCACCGAGTAATAATGATAGCATAGTTGTACTGTGCACCCAAGTATCCCAATAAGCTTTTCAAGATATTCTCCCAGGTATGTTTTTGGAGCTGCCCATTTGTTTGATCAAGCACTCGGTACCTCAGAAATACATTCCCTCCAGTGTTTATACCCGTTACCTCCATTCTGCTCTTAGAGATGAACCAATTCTCAAAACTTCTGCTGTAAGATGTCAACCTCTTATGGCTTCATGCTCAGAAGGTAAATATAAAAACTGCTTTTCATACAGTTCTACTGCTTCTCCCCATGAGTTGCCCATGTCCATTTTGCCCATGACTGTGTTCAAGCAAGTTCTCAAGTTACCTTCTATTAGTACCTAGTAATAACATCAATATAATTAAAATAGGAACTTTTCACCAGACATTAATTCCAAATTGTAGAGAAAGAGGATAATATAATGACAAAAAAATGTATCTATATCTATACACTTTTCTTTGAAAGTGGACTAGCTCTTCCCATTTTATTCATGTTCAGATATTCATTAAATTGAAACGAATGATAATGGAAGTACTCAAAGAAGTATGATGGTATAAGAAACTAAATTAACTGGAACAAAGGTTGAGGAGTTCTGTTTTGTTTGTCCAAAACCAAACTAGATTCTCTTCAGTAAAAAAATGTAGGTTTTCTTTTGGAGAAGGAAGTTGACAATACTAAATCCATCAGCAACTCATTAAAAATTACATAAAACATAGCCCAATTCATATAATAACATAGAATAAATGGTGTAACCACGTATTTTTGTTTTAAGTGTAAATAAAATATAAGCTTTTATCAATTAATTTCTAAAAACATTGAAAAATACATTACATCTATGTATATGCAAAACAAAATACATTGTTTTTATTACATAAATCAAGAAAGTGACATTTTATAGAGTGAAGATCCTCTAAGAGACAGAAAACTTAAAAAACTATTAAGCTTTTCTTGTTCCTGTTTTTATCACATGTTCATATATACTTAGTGCATTTCATCGAGAGAAGATTCATATTAAACATCATTTTGAAATTCCAGTCTCCACTTACCTACTTTTTCTCTACCTCTGACACTAAAAGAAATTTGCAGTAGTTCTCGTCTAAAGTCACTTCAAGTTAAAACAAAAAAGCAATTATAAGAGTATGTCATAATAATAAAGGGTAAACAACTCTAACCCTTCCAAAAGCAGGACACAAAACCTAAACTCTTAAATTTTACCATAATTCCTGGTGACTTTTTATTTGACATTTTTTGTTAGGGTGGATGGGGCTTTTTTGTTGTGGGGTATTTTGTGTTGAGTGTTTTTTAAAATATTTGATTGTATTATTTTTTATTTCAATGATATTTTCTGTAGAGTTGAGGAAATAACAGCTCAGGAAAAAAGTAATAAAAATTATAAAATTATTTTTGAACTTTCTCAAGTAGTTATACTGTTTCATACAATTTAAAGGACATTAGGGCATTGCAGAATAAGTCCAGATTTCAGAGTTCAGTGCTTTCAGTTCAGTATTTTCCTACAGAAAATTATTTTAAGGTGTTGAATCATGAAACTAAGGTTTGCTTTCACTCCAACATAAGTTTTATTGAAGATGATAAATTCATTTAATTAGAAATCAAAGAGGATATCTAACAAACTTCTTTGCATCATCCATGGTCTCTCTCCCCCATCTCTTTCTCCCTCTACTCCTTTTCAATCTCTGTAAAGAAATTAAAAATTCCCTGCACAAGACAAACGCACTAAACTATATAAGATAAATATGGAAATATATTGTTTTTCCTAGCAACTAGTAAAAATATTATTCAATCATTGAAAAGCAGAGAAAAATTATTTGTGTGAAATAGTTTTTCTTTAAATTTTACCACCTGATAACAAGCACAGAAAATTTATACAATGACCATGATGAACCAAAATACATTTTTTCCTTTTTTTCCCATTGATTACTCACTTTTAGTAGTTATATCTCTATAGTATAACTTGGGAAAACAAATCTTAAAAAATATTTCTTTGCCAATTATTCCTGTAAATTGGTAAACAAATGCATATATTCTGGTAATCATATATATACAAAATAAAACAATTTATCAGACTATTTAAGAAATGTGGATTTAATAATAAATAAATCTTTAAAACTGAAACTATTCACAAATTTTGTACAAAATCAGTAAAAAGACTTTGTAGATATAAAAAAGAAAGATAATATAATAATCTCAAAATAATTTATTTTGACATTTTCAAGTTAAATACAGGAAAGACAGAATTCCAGAAATATAAACAAAATTCCTGCAACATTTTGAAAATTTATTTTTTGAAGTATATTTTTCCAAATCTTTTTTGATTGATTATTTTTCAAAGAGAGCAATAAAACTTTAAACTGCTCAGTAAAAGGTTATAATGTTATTCAAGTGTGTGTGGTTATATATATTCCATTCATATAATCTAAAAAAAAATTTTTAAAATGTTCAAAATTTAAATTTTATATAATCAATCTTTTTTTCTACAGTATTTCATTGTGATTATAAAATCGAGATGTTCGTTCTTGGAATAGATGGAACGTGAAATGGAATTTTATCATTGCTATGCTCAGCCAGTATTCAAATAAATTATTTTTATGTTTCTTATTGAGTACACACCTTTGAACACATTAATAGTCTCGGGAAATGAAAAAAAATACTGATGTATTATCATATAATTCATAACAATTAATTGCATTAAACAATTGTATTAATAGATTGCTAAACTCATTCATGGGGAGTGCAATGAGAAATACTAAAACTTGTCTGTGGTTATCGACATAAAAAAATTAGTAGTTTTAAAGTAACACCATAAAATCTCAATTTTTTCTTCATTAATGCTACAATCATAAACATATTTGTTACCCTACATATTTGCCCAGTCATTTCTTCATATAGAACTGATTTAAATATTATATTCGTGTGCATATTTGATGTATTGCACATAGATTTTGTACAACATAAATAATTATATGATTTGAGTTAAAATTAAATTCAAACCTACTTTTTCCAAATGTTTAAAATACCCACTATGCACATAAGAGGAATGATTGCATAAGCATCCAATATACAGTCAAACTGCATAAGTAATTTTACAACACTGTTAACATTCAACAATCTCCCATATTAGAAGGATCAACCCAATAATAATATTGCTATATGGATGTTTAAGTCATGAAAAATAAAGTTACACAGTGAAAATACAGGAAGACCTTTAACACCAAAGTGGTTTGGTTTCAGCTAACATTTATCTCCAAATATAGGAAATAGCATGACTCCATTCCAGGATAGGTGACATGTTTATCTTACCTTGTGCTCTCCTATTCCCCAATGGTCTTTGACTTATCATATTGTGACCTTTATAATAGCTTTATAGAGGATCAATCAGGCCAAGACAGAACTGTAATACAAAGTATTCATTATTTTATATTGACTTAAACTAATAGACATGACAAGTAAAACACAGGTGATTGATTTCCTGACCTTTAAAGTGTTTTATATGTAAAGTGCATAAGTTCCAGCCATACAAGATATTTAATGTTAAAAATGAATTTTAATGTTAACTATATTTGTTATATGCTGCCAGTAGAACTCGCATTTCATGACAGCAAGATCTACTGTTTCATCTCTTTGCAATGACTCTTTTCATGAAGTTCTCTGATACCTTTCCAGTTCTTTAGAGTATATATTGAATATCCAAAGAATAAAATCTCTTTTAAGAGCTAATCAAGTTCAGCAATTTTTCAGAGACTAACTTTCCAAACAGCTACATAACGTACCAATGTACTTTTGGGATTGAATAAAAAATGACAACACAAAAATTTGTGTGGGAGTGGGAAAAATAGGTGGAAAATGTATGTTTTCCTGTTTTGACAAAAATAAGAACCCACTTCAGAAAGAAACTAATGACCTAACTAACAAAGAATTCCTTGAATCTTTATTCATTTATTCACTACAGAAAGTAAATTTAAATCATAACATACTGATAGGAGACAGTTGATTTTTCTAGAGCCCACTATGGCTCGAAGTATGTAAAATCCTGGAGATGAATTTCAAGGTGAGGAACAAGGGATCTGATATTCAATTACAGTAGAAAGGTACTGACCTTCTGAAAATCAAATATTTTTATAGCGTCTCCTTTCAGAAGTTCTCAAGTTCAGACCCCTCTTGTATATTTTGTTTGAAGATACCAGTCCTAACTATGGCATCAGCCTGAATTTATGGTGAATGGAAACAACTCTTAAACTCACTACTTCAAGTCTATATTTTTGTGTTCTTTGCATGTACTTCTTTTACTCCCTTCTGTATTCTACAAATCTCAACTTTCATGATTTATACTTTTTTGAAAAGTCTGTACTTAGACCAACATCTAATTATATTGATTCTGCCTAGAGACCACAATATGCGTCTCATTATCAAGCAAACAACAAATAATTATCCTTGTTTGCTCCCTAGGATCTTCATATAGCAAATTAATTTTCAAATTTTTTTTCTACTACTAGTATGAGTCTCAATGGAATCGCATTGATATATATATTATTTTTAATGCATGCATTTCAAATTTTGTCTTTACCCCCTCCCCCACTAGGTAGTGTCATCAACAATTTATCCATTTCATATTTCCAGCAAACCAAAAAAGTCTTTCTTTCTCTGAAAATACATCAAGCTTTAAGAACAGCTTAGGTAGGGCATTTGAACACATATCTTATAAAACGACATCAGAAAAACATTACATGTTACAATGAACTCTTCTAGCCATGGATCTTCTTGCTCCTGAACTATAAATTTCTTAGCCACTAAGGTAACTGTGTTTATACAGTGTATGAGATTTTGTTTATCTTTAAAAATAAAAACTGTCGTCATTTATGCAAAAGGAAAAATAAAGCAATCACCCTTAATATTAGGGAGAGTAGAATTAGGTGAAATTCCTCAGCTTGCTTATCACTATTTTGTGCCAGTATTCTAATTTTTAATAAAGATATATTTCCGTGTCAAAAAATAAGGGGCAACCATACTGCATAATTATACAAAATAAACACACAGTTAGCAGTTCTGATATTTAGTTGGTGACTAGTACTTCAATAATGAATACCAGAAAATACAGCAATTATGTTGATTAAGTGCCCATTCCCAGGACTAATTGATATGTTCTCCTCCTACACAGTGATGAAAAAATATACAAATAACACATGAAGCCTAAAAGTTCCTGCATGATCCTGTTGAGCGATTAGGTGTCAAAAAAAAAATAAAACCCTGCAGGAAAGGGGTTGAAATGACCATGGTTTTCCACTTTCTGTGTGTCCTGCAACTTTATTCCCCCTTTCCTTTCTCTTTTCTCCCCAGTTTTTCTTGTTTCAAGTGTATTCTAGTAAAAACAAACAAATAAAATCAATAATGCCTTTCACAGAATCACAGAACAGGAAAGATTGGAAGTAACCACAGCGGATCATCTGGTCCAACCTTGCTGCTCAAGTAGGATCATCCTAGAGCACATTGTACAGGATTGAGTCCAGACTGTTCTGGAATGTCTCCAGTAAGGGAGACTTCACAACCAGGCACAATACTCCAGATGTGGCCTCTTTTCTTGAAGTCTGTCAGAACTTGATCAGAAGAACTATTATTGTAACTATTATTCCTTTAAAAGTGGAAAAGACATAGGGATTTCTGATTTTAGTAAGCATTTTCTATTCCCTATTTGAAAATTAGATCTCCTGGAATTTCCTGTTACAGCTAGTAAGTTGTCCTGTCTGAGCTGTCTTGTCCTTTTTCAAGATATCTGATCTCTCTCAACATATCATCACTCTCTTCATAGCAGTCAAATTCTGTTTTCAAACAAGAATTTTTAGTTGATATAGTTGTGCATTACCAGATCTTCTAACAGGACGCTGAGTTAATGTAATACTCCTTATCATCATTAACTGAGTATTCTTGTTATCTATAATATTCACATCCTACAAATAAGAGTAATGACAGAGATTTTTGAATGATGGTACTTATGGAAACGACATAGTGGAGGTAGATTTTATTTCAGATTAAGATAAGATCAGAATGCCCAAAGGTAAGAATCTAAGCAATGCAAGTCTTACAATTATCCACATTTTCCTTAGCATCTCAGTCTCTGTAAAATTAAATTCTTTAGTCAATTCACATTTGAGTATAGGCTACAAGATAGGATTCTTAGATTTCATATCCTTTAAAGAAATATGATAAAAAGCACTTTAAAAATTACTATCATTAGATCACATAATGTATGACTGGACAGGGCAAATCTTTAGTACCTCTAAGAGCATATAATATCAAAAAGTGCATAAGAGGACTACTGTATGAGGAAAAGTTTAAAAAACCCCTCCAAACCACAGAAGCAGAGAACAAAAAGGAATTATAGGGTATCCTATCTGTTGTTAAAAAAACTGTTTTTAGAAAGATATGAATTCTTGTTCATATTCAAACATTCCAGATTACTATAATGTAATTGATACTTCTCCACATATGATGTAGTTTCATCAGAGAACAAATAAAATAGTCGTGGAAAAACATTAAGACTCAGTGTTTCCTCCCTTGCCATTAATACTCAAAACACAAGTTGAGCCTGACATTGCAGAACATTATCAAATATAAGATTCAAACTGTACTACTAGGAAATCTTTAATTTTACATTAGGGATTAGTAACATGTACTTCCTCATTGTCCATAATAAAAGATTTTGGGCATAAAAACTCCAAGGAATTGTTTTTTATTGTTTGTTTTATGTGAAATACTTACAAAAGTCCACTTTCAAGAAATTACATATTTTAATTTTTTAGTCTTGTTCAACACAATGTTTTCTGGAAAGTAAGAACTGACTCAGAAATTTGTTTTTCTACTCACCAGAAGAAATCTAGATCATGCTGTCATGGGCTTTAAAAGAAAGATTAATATTTGTAACATATATAGTTATGCCACGTGTAATACCTGACATGAAATATGTGGTGTACCTTAAACGTCTTTTCAATCATTTATACTTACATATGAATATATGTATACAGATATATATAGATATATATTTGCACGTATATATATGTGTATATACAAATATGTATATATATATCTATACACATATATGTGTGTGTGCATGCAAGCTGATGGTGTACTTACACACCTAGTCCCATTTACTACGTATACCTCTACATATCTTTTTACAACTCTTATGTTTATCTATTGTCAAAACCTAGTTGCCAAAAAAATTTCACAAAAGATATTTTCTCAAGATTTTTTGCAGCCCAGATTTTTCAAATTCAGCTGCCTTATTTGATTCTCAGACTTTCTCTTCTTTGCAGTATTATGTTTTTTAGTTGCAATTCTGCAGATCCTGGACTTGGATTTCTCTCTTTAAGAAGTTTGTTATTATTTTTAGTTGAATACCTTTTAGGTAATGGAATACATATTAAGTAATGGAAAAAGGCACTCATTATTGATTACAAATATTACTACCAGGTACATTTTGGAGAACAATAATTCTGTGGAAAACTTGGATAATAACCTCAACCAGTGCATTTTTAAAATAATTTTCTCAAAGATGTCATGTGAGAATTATCTATTTACTATACCTAAAACAAGTTTTCTGTAACAAGACTAAGAACACCCTCCTGAGTTTCATAGTGAATAATTAAGATAGATTTTTGAGGAAAAAACCCTATGATTTATATTTGAAATGCGGCTTATATTGTAACTTTAAAAGTCAGCATGCACCAATTGTGTCATTTATGACAATCAAGCCATTGAAAATATATATTGAATTTTTTGAAAATCTTTCATCTCCCTTTTCCTAATATATTAACTACAATAAATAAATAAGCAAAGTAACTATACATAGGCAATCACAGATAAGCTAAAATGAAGGTTTATCTCTGTGTTAACCATATTTCAGTTAAAAAATTTAAGAAACATGAATTAGTCATTCCAGAAAGAAATAAGAACAGAATAACTCAGTAGTGAAACCAAATGATCCACCCAAAATCATGTAAAAGTGTGATGTTGATCTGATTAAAAGAGGAAAAAAAAAAGAATTTTAGTGTCTGGCTGTGCCTGAGCTCTTCTGGTAGGCTCCATTCACAGTCCACAAAGAGAAATAAGCACTTCCAGGCATGATTCATTTTATCCTAAATGAAATGTCCAAGATAAGTCAGATTAGCTGTGTCCTAGAAGAGTCTTTTTTTTTCTGCACTAATCAGAAAGGGTAGACACATAGACTGTCTAGGTTGTCAGTGTCTACAATATGGATGGTCAAATATCTCATCCGATTTCTGTTATCATCCGATGCACTGTTTTCCATATATCTACTCAGACCTTATATTCAAGAATTTTTTTTTATAGTAGCAACAAGATAGAATTATTTAAATGGAGATGAATGGATCTAAATGAAAACTCCTAATTAAGTTAGCAAAGATGTTAGCCTGCCTCCTTAGAAAATCTTAACTTAAAAAGTAAAAGAAATCATACAAACACATTCACATACGCACTCAGACCTTGTAAAAAGGTAAACAGGAAAAGAAGAGATTTAAGCAAAGGAATATTAATTTAACATAGATTAAGTCTCTCAGTCTGAATAAAATGGCATTTTAAATTTACAAAATTGTGCCCAGGACACTATCTTAAGAATATGTCATATGCTTAGTCACATAATGTAATTGACATTTACAATAAACATTTGCTGTTTTCAGCAAATAGTGTTTTAAACTACATTTACTACATTTAAGATCACTCAATGTGCCACATTTTCTAAAAAATCGAGTTCTTTCATTAACTGGTTGAGTGTATCTGTGTTTTTCTTTTCTCCTCCGCTGTTAGCAAGGTATTCTCTTTCTCAGAGTCTGTGTCTATCTGGAAATTATTACCATGATATATGAGTGTACTAGAATAATAGGGAGCCATTGATTTAAAGCACATTGTGGATATTAAAATCTTCAAATATACATTTTTAAAACCGAGTTTATTCTCAACATGACTGAAATTTGCAATCTCTGAAACAGGATGTATGCAAATGATTCAGGGCAAAAGGAATATATCACAAGCTATAGAAAATATTACTGACTTAACTTCAGATATTTGAGAACTTCAAAAACTCTCGGGGGGGGGAAAAAAAGCCTAGGTGCTGCTTTGTTCACCTTTAAACCTTACAAAACTTTTTTTTTAGCCTAATTGTCACAGTGAATACCATGTGGGCTGGTTTCAATCTTGTAAACATAATTTTATAGGGCTATTGATGACTTCTTACAAATTCTTGTGACTTCCAGCTGATGCTGATGAAATCTGCAGGCTTATTTAACTTACATGTGCCAAGTTTGCCAGCAGCATGTCTTAGAACTCTGTAAATATTCGTAAATCAAGCTGCAAAGGAAACAGTCTGTTTTACCTAAAAGTTGCCATCTACAGTCAGGCACCTGGTCTCTGTTGCCAACAGGAAGAGAATTTAACTGTGCAAACTGCTAACAATCAAAATCTTTTTTATGGGCATGGAGGAATCACCTTATTTACACAATCAATAATTTGTTGTTAATATAATTGAAATTTTAAGAGTTTAATCCAAGAATCTTTATTAGTTTAGATCCAATTTTTACAGAAAAGGAAAGAATCATTCTATAGAGAAAAAGTCTCAATCAATGCCTGTGGTTTACAACTGTGAAGTCTCCAGTGTAAGCTTATATTCTGTCCCTTATCATCACACGGTTGTGCATCTCTACCCTACATCCTGTGTCCCCACTTCTCAATGCCTGTGCTCTAGAACCAGGCAGCTCTTTCTCTGTGTTATTGTTAAGTTATCGTCATAAAATCCTGGTGACACTGTTCGTAAGTTATTCAAAAGCAAACCAAATCGTCTGGTTAAAAATTTACTGTCACAGTTAAACCAAGTGAAACAAAGGCTCGGGCAGGTCAATAAAGGATCAGAGAGCAGGTCCAACAAGCCTGAGTCCTGAGGCTTTGTACAAAACATGTGCCCTGTTACAAGCAGTGTGAATACCATATTTTGAGCCATAGGTTATCAAAGCTTAGTGCTATTCATGTACAAATGAACATCCTGCCTTCCACCACCTCTCAATTTTAGATACCCTAGGACATCTGCAAATGGAGATTTGGAGGCCAGCTGATGACACAATCTTCATAAGATCCATGTCCTGGAGAGACAGCTGGAGGCCAGGGAGAGCTTCTCTAAGGCATATAGAATGGCACAAAGTGCTTATGTTAAACTTGTTGTATACACAGTCAGTGAAGAGAGATTTAATGGAAGTGACATGAGAGTATGCTCTCATGATAATAATGGACTAATACAGAGCTACCTTAGACTTGGAAACCTAAATTTCAGACAGCAAAATTAAAAAGGAATAAATAGTCATTCATGCTGCAGTAGCGGCAAACATTTCTGAGTTTTCCTTGATTATGTGTTTGCTCAATCACTGTTCCAACACTTCAGGTTAAGAGACTTCTCTGCTTCTGAATTCATGCGCCCATGCTAAACTGGCAAGACTTGCTGACACACCTCGGTACCGTAGTGTACGTAAGTCTACTGGTCTGTGATCTGTTCCAGAAATAGCCTTTGTGCTTGCAGACTACTGTCTGTATAAGCATACTATTTTAAATCTAAATCCCTCATTTTTTTGCATATTTCTTTTAAATATAAACCAAATATGTGAACTGCAGAATTTAACTGTCACACCTCTTAATTAATTTTCCTTTTTCCTTTGTGAAACAACTGTTGCAGTCCTCATTCCCTCCTGTTCCTCACTTCTAAGAGCTTCTCTCTTAGAAAATAAAATAAGTTCTTAGACAGGCGGGATAGTTAAACCAAAGCACACTATATGGGTTGCAGACAATGACATTAAAAGAATATCTATTCTTCAGCTAGTACAGTTAGCTCAACTGAATTAATGATAAGTTATTCTTTTTGAGTTCAGTAAGGGTAGTGGTCTAGAGAGATGTGTCAAAAGTCAGCATGCTTTTTGTCCCCTTGTTGGATTATGGCTTGAGTTGCTTGAGGATTGTCTTTTAGCCATATTGAGGATGAATTCTGGTTGCTCCAAAGAAAGTTCTGGGTCCATTTTTAAATTGTTGTTATGGAGTCATGAATTGTCATTATCAGGGACATATGCAAGCTTAAAAAAAAGACATCTGATGACTGCAAGACATATTTTGAGTGCCTTGAAGATTTTCACGTCACGATTAGTTGCATTTGATATAATGAGACAATTGGCTAGTTGTTGTCCTGCTACTTTTTGTAACTTTATAACCTGAAGGGAGCCTGAGAAACTTAACTTATGGAAATTTATACCTTAAAGAGTTTTTCTTCTCTGAGGAACTGGTATTATGTCCTGACATTAGTAACACCTCCAGAAAATGAATTAATATGCCCTTATTTATTAAACATCTCATGCTTATCCTTGTTTTTTTTTCACCTGATACCTAAAAGAATCACTTCTATACATGTTGACTCACTCTTTCCTGTCTAACATTGGATTCAGTACACCTAAGTCTTGTCTAATTTGGGGTTTATGTATGGAAACTCATTTATGCATACAGTAAAATCTAAACTGTAGGTGGACTCCTTCTAGGATTTTCTGACACTGGTACCTATATTTAACAATCCTAAACATCCACTGGTCAGATTATGTCACCAATACATCTGTTCTTGAACAGACAGCAATCACAAGTATTGAGGCCATGCTACTGAGAACGCAGCTGCGATGGGCAGGGCACGTCTCCAGGATGAAGGACCACCACCTCCCTAAGATCCTGCTTTATGGTGAACTTGCCACCGGCTGCCGCAAGAGAGGAGCCCCGAAGAAAAGATACAAGGGCTCCCTGAAGCAACAACTCAGCCTCGGGCATATTGATCACCATAACTGGTCTACTCTGGCCTCCAATCGGGAGATCTGGAGACACACCATCTATAATGCTGCTGATGCTTTTGAGAAAGCACGCAGGATCACCCTTGAGGAGAAAAGACAATGCAGAAAGAATCGTGTCTTGCAGAATATACCATCTAAGGAGTCTTTCTGCTGTGTCTTTTGCAACTGGATGTGCCTGTCTCGTGTTGGCCTTTTTAGCCACCAACGCGCTTGCAAGAAACGTGGGTAGAGCCCTTCCCAAATCTTCGTTCGCGAAGCCTAGTCATGATGACCTATATTTAAAAGGAATCTCCCACGTCATCTTGGAAGTTTCCTGAGAATATAGCTTCAGATACTCATATGCCATATCATGTGGTTAAAGGTATAGGAAAAATTATTTACATGCTAATCTAGCAGTAGATATTTCTTGGGAAGTCAGAGAAACCGTTTGCACACCTGCTTTAATCTAAAGGAGCTTGAAAACACCTTTTTTATATTCTAAGAAAGTACCACAACCACATTACCCCGTAGTAGGTCTGTGATGTACTCTATTCTTCAGCCTGAAAGCAAATCGTTGTGAAGCTGAAAAATGCAAAAGTTCAGAAACTGAAAAAGTATTGTTATGTCAAAGGATTGGAAAGGGAGAATGTTTTTTTTTTGTATCTACTCTTTTAAGGTTCTGGTGGGGGGTTGGATTTCTTTGTTTGTTTGTTTAGTTTAGAAATATTCTAATATTTAACACACATGAACATAAAATAATTAAGTGACACTTAGAGAAAGTAGATATGGTATTCTCTTGAAGCTGATGTAAGCATGATATTGACTTTCCAGAAGGTGCACATTTCAGTGAAAGGAGTGGTTAAAACAGAAAGGAAACGGAGAGAAAGAACTAAAATTCAGCATGATAAGAAGGTCTTCAAATGTATAGGGACTTTGTCATGGCAACTGGATGACGTTTCCAGATTGTTATCTGGATTCCAAAGGCTTTGTACTTCTAAAAGATTTGCCTCACAAAAAGAAGCAATCAGTAAACCTTGTCTTACATATGCCTACTAATTGTATCACATATTGAGGAAGCTGAGGTCTACAAAAGAAAAGAATTAGTCTGTGTTAAGTTACTCAGTCACTGAGTCACAAAGTTACTGGGGCATGCAGTTTTTGGTTTGGTTGGTTTTGGTTGTTGATTTTTTTTACTTTTTTTTTTAAGCTGTTACATAGCAATAAAACTTAGAGAAAAGGGGAATTGAGAACAGAAGTATTGGAGAAGGTACTCTGTTCAGGAGATTGATGAAAACCAACTTAATTTCTTTTTTGAATTTTCCTTTCCTTTCATCTGCCACCTCTTCCTCTTTCACTGTGAATTTACATTTCATGTAACACAACACTGCTTTTTTTCGTATTTCAGAATAAGATAAAGATATTTCAAATTTAAAAGTCAAAAAATTGTACATAACAATTTAAAAAAAATGTACTTTTGAATTAATTTTTTTAAAGTATATACTGGTTTCTGGAGTGCCTCCTTTTTGTGATGTATTTTTTTGCTAAATTGTCTACTGTAAAAGGGGATCCCAGGTTTTCTTGAAAACAATGACAATCCAGTTATCTGGGTCTGATTTGAAATAATAGACTTGTTTGTCAGTTTTAATTTTGAGATATAGGGCATGCAATACTACAGAGACTTGATTCTCTCTTAATAATCACAGTTTATAACACCTGAAGCCCTAAGCACAGGAAGAACATGGACCTGCTGGAGCAGGTCCAGAGAAGGGCCAGAAAAACTATTGCAGAGATGGGACACCTTCCATATCAAGACAGGATGAGAGAGCTGGGATTGTTCTTCCTAAAGAAGAGAAGAGTTCATGGAGACCTCAATGTGTCCTGTTACTACTTGAAGGGTGTTTATAAGAAAAATAGGCATAAAGGTTTCAGCAGGGCTTTCTGTGATAGGACAAGGGGTAATGATTTTAAACTAAAATAGATTCAGACTAGACATAAAGAAAAAATGCTTTACTGTGAGGGTGGTAAAACACTGGCACAAGTTGCTCAGAGAGGTGGTCAGTGCCTCATCCCTGGAAATATTTAAGGTAGGTCAGATGTGGCTCTGAACAACCTGATCTGGTTGAAGATGTCGCTGCTCATTGAACGGGCTAGACAATCTTTAAAGGTCCCTTCCATACTGAAAACATTCTATGAGTCTATGATCTTATGATTCATAAGATAAGAGGATGACAGAAGTTTGACTGCTGCCAAACATTTGAACTGCATTAATTACTTTTTTTTAAAGTAATGATCAGCTAAGGCCGTTATATAAAAAAAGTGCATATCACCATCTAGCAGAAGAATAAACAATTTCAATGAGTTTAAGAGTCTTCTCCATAAAATTTATATCATATAACTGACTCAGGATTTTCTACATCCAGATAGCGTTAAAAAGCCTGAAAATATTTTTAGAAAATAGGACATGAATTCTGGGCTTAAAACCATAAAATATTAACATTTTAGCTGCTATGATGTACTCCCTCAAATGCAAATGTTAATACTGCTGTAAGCAAGACAGCTGAAGGATGTGAAACAAGGTCTGCACAGAAAGATAATATCCTTTATTAGACAAAATGTTATGAGTGGAAAAAAACAGGCTTTTTTCATATACTATTTCTTATTCATGTTTAGTGTTTGCCTTTTCAGTATGTTGATCTTGTCTCAGTACAGAGAAAGCTTATTTCTTTGTTTTGTTTTGGTTGGGGTTTTTTGTCTGTTTTTCTTGATTGTTTGTTTGTTTTCCTAAAGATGCTATCTCTTCTCACATGCCATGTTTCATGAAATATGTGAGACATGGTGGTAGAGCTGTCTCATGTTGTAGCTTGAAAGGTTGTAATATGTTGATGATGTAATATACAGTA
The DNA here is from genome assembly GCF_003984885.1 of Neopelma chrysocephalum. NCBI lineage: Eukaryota > Metazoa > Chordata > Aves > Passeriformes > Pipridae > Neopelma > Neopelma chrysocephalum. The sequence continues at coordinate 3,946,923 of NW_020897694.1, read as the reverse complement.
ACGTTTCAAGATGAAGGATCCAAAATACTGCTTTTAGGTTGCAGAAATCAGACAGGTTTCATGTCTAGCAATTTATCTGTAGTGTACAGGAAACCTGTGTAAGGTTTCTGTCCTGCTCCCTCCTTTGAAGCACAGAGTTATTGGCAAAGTCCTGTACATTAACCACAATGATTTTCATATAGTTCCTGACTATTAAGGAGACATTGAAAATAATTTAAACATATTGTCTAGCTACTACTTTCATTGTGTAACTAAATGAATTATGAATCAGTGTTAATGAAACAGACAGCAGGTCTGCCAAGCTGTCCACCTGAAGGGCTATCCTTTCATTCTGGGTTTAGCTGTACCAGTTTTGTCTTTACCATAAGCTCAGGTATCCAGATTTTAATATTATAATTGCTCTTTTGTGAGTTGCCTTTGGAACGTAAAAAGAGCAAGAGACTAGCTAAAAAGTCATAGACTATGAACTTTACCTGTCCCCAGTGATAGCCTTAATCCCTCATGCACCTGAAGGTTTACTTCCCCTGATATTTCTGCCTACTCAGTTACCACACATGTATCATTTTATTTTATGACCAATTTTCCCTTGATGATTTGGCCTTATTAGCTTTTTTAAGATAATGGAAGTGGTTTTATTCACTTCAATACTTTCCACAGATTAGATTGTGCACAGGCTCATAAAGGACAACAGTCATCAGGAATAGTCATCATGGATTCAACAAGGGGAAGTCATACTTGACCAACTTGATAGACCTCTATGGTGATATAAGTGGCCTAGTAGATAGGTGAAGAGCAGTAGATATTGCCTACTTGGACTTCAGGAAGACCTTTGACACTGTCTCCTATAAGATCCTTATAGATAAGCATATTCATGTATGATCAAAGAACGACATGAAGTCTAGTCAGAGACTCGTAACTAGCAGTGTACCCCATGGGTCAGTACTGCGTTCAGCCCCGTTTATTATTTTCATTAATGATCCAGATGATTGTGCAGAGAGTACCCCTCAGAAAGTTTCTTGGTGACACAAAACTGTGAGGAGTGGCTAATGTACCAAAGGGTCATGACACTGTCCAAAGGGACCTCAACAGGCTAGAGAAAGTAACAGGAAGCTTATGGAGTTCAACAAGGGGAATTTCAAAGTCCTGCACCTGACAAGGAACAACCTCATGCAATATATATGCTCGGGGCTGCCTAGCTGAAAAACAGTTAGGCAGAAAACACCCTGGAGAAAGGTGGGTGAACACAAACAGGAACCAGCAATGTGCCCATGCCTCAAAGAATGCAAATGGTATCCTGGGCTGCATTAGGCAAATTATTGCCAGCAGGTTGAGGGAGGTGGTTCTTCTCCTTTATTCAGCGCTGGTGAGGCCACACCTGGAACCCTGTGCCCAGTTTTGAGATCCTCAGTACAAGACAGACAATGAACATAGTGGAGAGAGTCCCACAAAGAGCATATGGATGGAGGAGAAAAGGGCAGCTCATATATGAGAAAAGGATAAGAGGGCTGGGATAGTTCAGTCTTAAGAAGAGAAGGCTCAGAGAAGTTGTCATTAATGTCTATGAATACCCAGAGGGAGGTTCTAAAGAAGAAGTATCCAAGGTTTTTTTGGTGTTACCCAGAGGCAGAAACAGAGGCAACATGCACAAAATGGAATACAGAAGGTCCCATATGAATATTAGAAATGTATTTCCTTTGAAGGTGACTGATCATTGGCACAGTGTGCCCAGAAAGGCTGTGGATTCTCTCATCTTGGAGATATTCAGAAGCTCTTTAGGCATGGTCCTAAACATCCAGTTCTAGGTGGCCTTGCTTGAGCAGGGAGGTTGAATCAGATGACCTCCAGAGGTCCCTTCCAACTCTAACCATTCATCAATTTTGTGGCCGGATAAATGTAAAATATTGCCATCCACTTTTCATTAGCATGGAAGAGATTATGTAAATTTACTGTAAAGTATTGTTATGAGTAATAAAAAATGGATTTAAGATTTGAATGTAGACAAAAAGGAATGCGTGTCATTTTATTATTAAAATTTCACCCTTGAAATATATCTGTTCATCACCTTGTGTCAAAATTCTACCATCTGTGTTCATTGAAATGGACAGTAATTAAATACATGGTATTATCTGTCTTTTCTTTGTGCATGGAACAATTTTCTCATGTAAAATTCAGGAAAACGAAATACTAAAATCACTCACATAGTCAGAAGAAGACCATAATGATATTGCTAGATTTTAACTAATCTTTGTTATTTCAGAGTTTTGCATAAGAAGAAAATAACTGTGTCCTGCTATCAATCCTCATTAGAAGCCTTTCATATGAAGTAGATATTATTTCCACTTTTATGCAATACGTAAATTAAATTACTGTGATCCACAACTATACACCATACCTGGTAGCTGTCAGCATTTTGATCAGCTGGACATTTCTTGTTTATGCCTTAGTAACCTGTTGGGAAAAGACTCCAGAATTTGCTAAACAATTAAAATTCAACATAGGTTACAGTAGTACAAGACATGAACATAGTACCTGATTTAACATAATGGACTAGGCCGTGAAAAATTCCAGTTCCTCATTTTTAGACACAGTTTATAATGAGAAAAGAAACTGACACAATATAAATCAGTATGACATGATTCCTTGAACACAAGGGGAATAGGAGAGGTGAAAAATTAAAATCTCAAGACATTCTCATTAGTCTGAAGACTGAAAAACTCTGGCTGTACTGGGCCACTATAATAGAATCAAAGAGGAAAAAACCTCTTTCAGTTTGTCAAGCACTTTGAATAACAAAGTAAAATACTAACTTGCAGAGAAATGCAGAGAGATCTTTTATGCTAAGTGAGACACAAACATTCCATCTTAGCAGTTTTCATTTCCATTGACCTGATCTGGAACTGTATCTATGTCCTTGAGCAATACATTTGAGAGTTCTGAGTAATACGTAGAGTAAGGTAATTTAGCAGTATTCCTATGTTAGTAGTAAATACTCTTTTTTACTTGAATTTCCTCTACTAAATAGAACAAAAAGGGGGACCCCTGGTGGTCTAGTGGTTAGGATGCGGCGGTCTCACCACCACGGCCCGAGTTCGATTCCCGGTCAGGGATACTCCCCCGGGCAGATGGAGCCCGTTAGCCCTGTGAGGCCATCCATCTATGAGAAGGTCACTCTAAAACAAACCTACGTCCTGAGGACCTCACTGCCATTGTCCAAGCTCGCTTGGCCCCAGCAGATGAACCTTAGGATTAAAGGGGGGGCTCAGTTCAGCGCTGTGTCTCACCTAAAAAATTCATTACGCAGGCTTGAACGGTAAAAAGACCTTTCCAAAATCTTTGTTCGCGAAGACTGGTCATACTAGAGAACAAAAAGATGAGGAATTGTCACTGACAAAAAATAAAAGACATTTAACACACTTCATTCTTAATGATGGGAGAGTTGTCTTCTCTTGTGGTTCTACAAAATATTTTATTCTCAAGTCTTTTACTAGAACACATTAAGTTTTCTAACTAATATTATGCTTATAAAAAAGTTTATTTATACTTTGGTTATCTATAGTAATATTCATTAACTAGTATGAGTAGTTGCATCAGTAGGTTTTTTCCCCATTATCTTTGTTTCTTTAATACCTTAATGAGATGAAATGCAATGGAAGTGAATATAATTTTGAGATGCATATAATTTCTTATGAGCAGTAATTGATGATTCTTAGGGAGAAGCTATACAATGATATTTGAAATTTGTTGTATTATGATATTTGAAATTTGTTGTATTAATGTTGAGATTCATGTTACATTGCTAAAGAGATAACAGACCCTCACCAACATTACCTAGTGTTTCTGAGTGTGACTATTTTTTCTTATTTATTCTTTTGGTTGTTTATACTTTTCAACTTTTCTTAAGATTTTCAATTCTGTGCACTAAGAGATTCTAATGAATCATTTTTTCAGTTGCTCAAAGTTGTTTGACATTTCCTAACACAGATGACTTTATTCTGAGTGTAGATTTTTTGACTGTTTGTTGCATATGTGAAGGTAAGTAAAATGCTATGGAGTTTGTTGGCAATATATTTTGTCTAGTCCAAATCTCCTAATAAAGTCATGTATGTACAGTGACAGGAGGCATAATATGGTAACACTCCTCAGTTTAGGAGCAACATTGAATTTTTTAAACTTAGAGGGAATGAAGCCAAAGCCAATAGGCTCAGAGACGTAATAAAGGTTTTATGTTTTAACTAGTTGCTAAGTATCAGTTGAATGATCAAATTTATTAATAATAAATTTATTTCATTGGTATTGCAACAAAATTGTGTTTAAACTGAATGTTATCAGTTAGAATTTGAATTGACTATGTGCAAAGACTGACTGCAAAACTATTTAAAGCTACTTTTGTGGACTGTTTCTGCCCTATCTGTGAGCGTAAATAATCTTTTCTTTCAAGTGTGGTTTCCAACTTTATGGGTTGGATTAACAATGCACACGACAAGTGACAGATGGAAGTTGAAATCTTCTCTTCTTTCAATAATGATCTCCCAAATGGTACTTAGGAGAAAAAAGGAGAAGAAAGAAAAAGATTAGAAGATGAAATTGTTGGGTAAAACCCATAATATACTGTTTATATAATTTTTAATAATAACATAAATTAACATCAAAATAAATGTGTTCAGAATACCCTGGTTTTTTAATTTAGTATTTTAAAACTTCTAAATTATTAGATTAACCACAAGAGATCACCACATATTCTTAACTTTTAAAATGTGATTTATGTTTAGGAGTACTTATACAGCCCATTCTTTTCTAATTAATAGAACAGCCTGAAACAAATTAAAACTACCACTAAAAATGAAAATTAAAAAAAAATCCTAAAACTTAATATTCAACTAAATACTAATAGAATATGATTAACGACAGCAAAAATTGCTTTTGATCACCCATCTTTTTATATTGTTGCTATTGACTACACCAAGTTTCATGAGCATACTTCTGAATTGTGACAGACAGATAAAAAATAAAAAATTAAATTGTAACTTGTTATTAATCTTTGCATGTGATAGTTTGAAATAGGTACTGTAACATTCTGCGATATGAACTAACCTGTATTGACAGTAAAGAACAGAAATAAATGAAGTACAAGCACATGTCCTGTTTTGCTAACTGTTTCATGATAGAAATGGAAGGAAGGAAGGAAGGAAAGAAAGAAGGAAGGAGAGAGGTTACCTGTGTTATGTAGAATATTTTTTAACAGTTATCAAAATAAAATGTAAGACTTGACTGACATTATTGTATACTAAGTAGCCCATGCTCCTGTTTGATTTCTAGCCATTTAATAAATACATGCCTACATATATGCATAGATATTCATGAGCATAACATATATACAATAAAGAAACAGTTACTGTCTATATATTAGTTTGAATTCTGAATGTTACCTGTATCTAGTACATTGACCTGTTCCAAAAGCCAGGGCAAATAGGTTGACAGCATGATATGAGAAGTCAACATAAACTAAAAAATATGTGCACAGAAAGTCTTGAAAATTTTGTAAAACAAAGCAGCTCAATACCAGGCTTTATAGCTTGAAGGTATTGTAACTTCAGGTGTCTATAACTGACAGAGCAAAAGCTCCACAGGTAGATTAGGACTGTGGCTCTGAGTTAATAGGCTGAAAAACATAATCTCGGCATATGCATTTCATGCTTCTATCTTGCAACATTGTCTAAGAGTTTTTCCTTATGAGAAAAATACACCTTCTTTTTTTCCTTTATAAGTTTGTGAAATCTTGTTCGCTTGAACTTAGGAACGCTTACATCTCATGAAATTATAGAAATACACAGTTCAAAGTACTATTTATGACACCATATTTAGGACACCCCAGAATTACCTTAGACAGCCAAGAGAGAGTTATTATTGCTGCTCACAGTAGGCTGGCAGACTGGATGTAGAGAGAATAAGAGAATTTTTTTGTCTATGTTTATGTTCAGTATATAAGACAGCTAGACTGAATAGAAAGAGAAATTGATGTGCCACTAATCCTCAAGAGAAGTGTCAGTTCAGATATAACCTGTCAGGAAATTGTTCCCTTTACAATAGAGAATTTAGGCTTACTCTTCTAATAGTCCATCTGTACTCTATGTAGTACTTGCTCAGTATTGTGGCTATTCTGTCTATTGCATTTCATAATTTCTAAAACAGTGGACTCTCTTGCTCTCCTTCTAGCCATATATATTTAAACTTCAATTTCTATTTCTGTTGCAAACCTAAAAGTCTCTTATCGTTAAAGATTACAGTTTCTGAGCAGCATAAGTAGCATGCAGAGATTCAAAAAGGAGTAACATGCAACCATATCCTCTAGGCATTGTTTCTTCTCTGTTTACAATGATGCATGCTGGAAATGACATAGCTTTTGTTTCAAGAGCTGAACATCTCTCTAGCTAGCTATTTATCCACCTAACTAGCTGTTTGTCTGTCTATCTCTCTACCTGTCTATCTATAAATATATTTTTTATACGTATACAGACATAAAATCATACATAATTTGTGTTTCTGTCTACTACATATATGTAGGTACACAGACATTTAAATATTTGACTCACAAAAAATTATATGTGATATATTATGTCTTTTTTTCTTGGGTTATGTTCATTTAGAGATTGATGCTTTCTAGATAACTTTCTAGGCCACTCAATGGAAACGTTTGTGTTTTCTTACATACATCTACCTTGAGTTTCAAGGTAAAGGTTCAAAGGTTCAAACCGAACTTGTTTACAAACGTATGTCTAGGAAGACATAATATCAGTGCTGGTCCTCATTGTAGTTTCACCTAATAATAAGCTATAGCTCTCTCCTTCTTGCCATGCTACTGAATGTAGCTCTGTACCAAAGTAATTATTTATTATTATCTCAAATTAACATATGTTTATGATATGCACATATTTTATTACAGCTGGTCTTTTGTCTTATTTAACTGCTGTGCAGATACTTAGCTAGTAGATTGAAATTCATTTTTCCCAGTATCATGATACATTGATTCGTGTTCTGGAACCTTCACATGGGAAATTTATTTGAATTTACTTCTATAATCCAATACCACATTACAATATGTGAATGAAATATTCCCCCCTCCATGAACCTATCTCATACTTATTAAATAAATAATTTCCCTGTTTTCCATAAAATTTCCCAGTACTGTAGATCCTTTCTTAGAAAACCATACTGTCTATTTTCAGTAGTGGCAATACAAGGAGGTAATAGAATTAGAAGTGTTAAGGTCTAAGTTTAGCTTATTGAGTTTATATCTTTCATAAAGAACCCAAGTATCTAAATAAAAGTAGAAATTAATAACAGAGTACTGAACCAATGACTATAGAAGTAAGAGCTGGTCAGATATTTGAAGACCCCACATTAACCAGGTGTAAGACCCCCTGTCATACAACACCATCTGCCTCAGAAACCAAGCATGCTGGTGTGCTGTCAAATGCTTAGTCTTGAGTGAGTAACTGCAAATTTACATAGCGCCGAATGCCATTTTATAAACCTATTGAGCACTTTCTAAATACACAGAGGGTGTAGACAGAATTAATCCATGGGATTCAACCAGAAGAGGTAGTCTATAATTTTAAGTTGTTTATCTTCTGGCAGGACTAGGGTATGTGTATTTTTTTTACAGAGTGTTTTTCCAGCATTACACTAGCTTAGCCTACTTTTTAGTGATACAGTGCTATGGTAAAAGTTAAATTCCATTATGTCATAGCAGTTTACATTGTCCTGCTAAAGGCTGGTACAATGTGAAACCAGAAGGACTAATTCTACACATTTTCTTCAACTTAAAAGTTTTCGATCAAGGAGCTCGGTAAAATATGTAATAATAAAAAATACAGCACAGTGATACGTTTCTAGTAAAAAAATATTTTTTTTAATAATTGTTTCCAAAATTTGTTTGGCACAGTATAATTACAAATTTAATCTCACAGGTTTTACACTACCACTATAATAAAGTTACTCATTTTCAGAGCCATTAAGTTAACCACTTTCCAGCTATAGTGAGAAAGCCAAAGTGGTCTTATATAAAAGACAATAGGTGAAGTACATTGATTTATCATTTTCTACTTTAAAATGTATTCTATAGCATGTCCTCAGGTTGTATAAACTGAATTTTTACTGACAAGAAGCAGCATCCAACTGCTGATCTGGACAGTGGGAAATATGGTGCCACATGATATTTGTAACAAAATATTTCAGAAATATAGAGAAGCTTGACAGTATTTGATCCTTTTCCTATGTTTAGGGATAGATTTTTCCTGCCTAGAATAAAACATCTAATTCACATTGTCAGGTTATATGGAATGTGTGAGCATCATCTTCATTCAGTTTATCTGATAGAGGACATTTTACATTCAAAAGATGATAATAAGTAAGGGGGGAAGCGGTAAACAACACACAGAGACAGAAAAACAGTAGACAAAGGCTAATGGAGGCAATGTGTGTCTCCCCCCACCCCCAAATTTCCCATCATTAATTGATAAGTCATTAAGAAACCGTAGGCAAAGCTTTGGAGGGGACCAACCTGACCTTGATAACTGGTACAAAGAGGAGAAACAGGAGAAACCTGAGGAATAGGGATATCAGAGGGAGAAATTGTGGGACTATGCACAATTTATTAAGGAAAGATTAGGGGAAGAAAATTGAGGAGAAACAAATAGGAGGAAATGAGTATAGAAGGGGCAGGTCAGGTGTAAAATAGGGCTGGTCGTCATGCTTCTCCAGCAGAACCCTGTACTTGAGCACTTCAGTCTGTCCTATCTTCTTATTAAATCTTCTTTTAACAACCTCTTTGAGCAATCTCACTCCCTATCTCACGTGTGTCGGTGCAGCAAAAACTCAAATGCCAGCTGCTGGGGGCACTGATAAGAGGAGACTGACAGCAGGTTCCCCCTGGCCTGTGGTGCTAGCTACTGGAATCAGTGGGGTCATTAAGCTCCAGCCACTGAGATGGAGGTGGTGTGTGTCCCAAAAACAGCTACCAAGAGGATGGGTATGAGTGAGGAGGGTGAGTGGTTCAGCAGTGGCAGCTGGACAGACACTGTGAGTCACAACATGTGTGCCAGGTGCCAGCTGCTGGGGGCTAGCATCTATTCCTGCTCCCAAACCTAGTCTGCATGGGGTATGCTGGCAAACTCTAAGCTGAGACCAGCTGAGAGTGTAAAATCCTAGGTCTGGGCAGGGTTATCAAGCGGGCAGAGGGTCTACGCTGTTATTCAGGAGGACCCACAGTGTAGGGTACCTGTAGGACAAGTGTGTGAGTGCATGTCTGCAATAAGCACTCAGCAGGACCAGCCACTGAGTCGGGGACCTGTAGGGTAGGTAAGGGGGGCTAGAATCTTGGCAGGAGTGCTAGGCAGGCAGAGGGGTCATGCTGCTACTCAAATGAGCATGTTCTTGTGAACCTGGGCAGTGTGGTGTGTGTGCTGCACTAATGACCTTCTGCCTCTGCCAGTCCAAGAGGAGGAGGGGACGTGGCTGTGTATGCCTGTGCCTGATGTGAGTCCTGAATGCGGGGGCTGCTGGGGCCAGCGCCTTGTCTGTGGCTGTTTGGATGACTGTCCATGTCCATGTTCTCCATGTGTTTGTGTGAAACTAACCATTGGTTGAAATGATAGCGGCAGCCTCAGTCTGACCATAGATCGCAGGTCTCTGAGCACCAGGATGTACAGGAGGAATTCTTGGTCTGGAGCTGCTGGAGGTGGTAGCCACAATCCCTTAGCATTAAGAGTGGCTTGTAAAAGATCATCTGGTGCATCCTAGTTAAATTTAGACTACTAACTTTTGCAAGGAAATCCTCTATGACAAAAGACTGGATTCCAGAGGCTATTCCAATCACCTGAATCAATTGAGGTAAGCTTAACTGAAAGGTAGATTAAATATTATGATTACAGTTGTTGCTAGCATTACTGATGATAGAGACTGAGATCCTATTTATGCAAATAGATGCCATGTATTAATTGATCAATTAAAAAATTAATAGTATAAATTTCATATTCATATTTGAATATAAATGTTTGTAAACACATAAATTAATCCGATCCTGAGCTCGAGTGTTCTTATAGGCTTTATTTGCAAATATATCTCTCTATAGAACTTCATATTCCCCCAATGTCACATATATCCAAAGTCATGATTTAAATGTAATAAAAACAGTAATGACAGAGAGACAAAAAAATCAGAAACATTTAAATTTAAACTCCATGGACATATTTTTTTCAAATGCAAGTGGAATATAAGTCTGCAAAGAACTTGTCACTGGGATTTCTGAAAAGACCCAGTGTGGAAAATGTGAACATGTTAACTGCTCATACAAAAGGCTTTTCCATCATAATCAAGCAAAATAAGCAGACTGCATGGCTGATATCTCAATGTATTCAGATTGGTCTCATCCAATTGCTTGTTTAACTCCTAGACATGGCAAGGAGTTTAAAAGCAAATTAACATTGTGTCATTTCTGTTTCACTAAACTTGAGTCAAGCAAATTGCCCACCAGGTGTGTCCTGAATAACATGTTGGCTGGTTTTCTTCCAAAGGAAATTAGTGATCTACACTGCTTGAGAAAATGATTTACAATGTATTGAAATATTTTCAGACAGATACTGATTTGAACACAGAAACGAGCAGTCACCACTCAGAACAGTTATTGCATTCACTCATATGCAAGCGAATTATAACACTACTCTATTAATTTTCAGAGTTGGTACAAAAATGAAAAATATTCTAAACAAAAGCCTCATTTTCCTAATTTTCTTCATATTTTCACAGTTTTTCGGGGTTGAATAATTTGGTTTGTTTCACACGCTTCTGTGCTTAACAAACTACTTGAGAGTAATGGATAATTCTGGCATGTTGTAAAGGATTTGGTACCACCAGGATAGGTACAACACCTACAGTGGAGAAATTTGAGGTAGTCAGTTTCTCTTTCACTGCTGGTTACACCACCCTGCACTTTTTCCCATGCCGCATTTGCAATGAGGTAAACACCAGTGCCTGGAGCAGAACCTGTGTAAGAGTGATTGCAACATAATAAATAGGATATAATTCCGAGTGGATCATTTCTCAAAGAAAAATATATATCTGTATATGATTAATTGCCCTTTCTGGATGCTGGTATCCCTCCACTGATGATAAAGGGAATTACAATGCTTCACTAAGATTCATTGCTTAACTCGTCCTTAAAAGGTGAAACAAATTCCACCCAACAAAGGGGAAAAAAAAGAATATTTTAGATTCAGGTAAAATCAATTGTACAGGCACCATAAAATATAACTCTGCATCTTTCAGAGTAAGTATAGACAGCTTTTCAAGTTACAAATCAGAACTGAAAAATTAATTCACTGGTTATTATATTTATCTTAAGGTTATTCATATAAGTCCCTTCATGGATGTACTAGTAGCATAAAATCAATTACATTAGATGAAGTTTATCTGGACTCATGGAAGGACCTGGGTAGGAAGTTAAGAAAGTGAAAGATGCAAGTGCTATGCTAGCAGAGAAATATGCCCTTTGAAAACAGCATTTTAATAGCATGACTACATATCAAGAAATCCTCTTTGGAAGGATACATTTTATGATAATCAGTGCAGGTGCATCAGGACAGTGTCCTTCATGTATAAACCAGGGATCCTTCCCATGATGGTGTGAATTCAACAGCAATGTCTGTCAAATGTCCGTCACCTCAGGAGCTGAAATGCTCTTTTCTTCACAGACAGCATACATGATTTACCTCTGAAACAAGCTAAGGTAATTTCAGGGTGGGGACATTATTAGAATTTAATTTTCAAGTTTATTACACAAAATGTCACTGTGTATTTAGGAATAGCATTTACAGATAATGAGCATTACTTACCATGTGTTAAATAACTTGGTTTGTGAAAGAGCAATTTATCAATTTTTATCAATATTAAAGTGTCTATATCGGTTGCTTATGCAACCAAAAAGAAAGAGCTAAATTATTCCAGCCTCCTCAGATTGAACCTCACACAACTCAATTAGCCTACTGTAGTAAAGTAGTCAAATCTATTTGCAAAATTTTTAGCCTTGTAGCAATAAATAGTCAAAAAATAGACTGGTAGAGAATTGGTACTTAGTAGAGTCTCATACAGAAATAAAAAGTCATGTGGAGATGAATCTCATTACTGCAGATTTGATTACTGTTAACCAAAGAGACAAAAAAGCTCTCTAAGGTTTTAGGCTGTGGAATGGTAAGAGTATATTTCAGAGGAACATAAAATAACAGAAAAGGAATATTAACATTGAAATTGTTAACAGTATCTTAGAAAAGAGATGAGAGTCACAATTTATAATCTCTCTTTTAACTGTCTATGAGTCAGATAATATTGCTTTTCCGCATCAAATTATTGTGTAATAAAAATCTTCTGATCAGTTCAAATGGAATTTTCCATTAAGTACAATCTGAAAAAAAGATCTTCTAGTTTGCAATCTATGATTGCATATAATTTTTATTAAATTTGTTATCTAGTTTTGCATAGGTAGAATGTTTTCTGAACTTTTCAATGCTTAACATGACTTTCATATCCTGTGAATTCTGAGTGCCATCAGCTAATATGTAACAGATGCAACAAAAAATGACATTGACATACAGTATGTATCAATCTGGTATAAGGTAATAATAGATATAAATGTTGTAATTTCAATTTGTTAATGGATGTTAGAAGCATCTGCTGCCTCCAGCAGCTCTGGGTCTGGGGATTTCTTCTGCCCAGCCACTGTGTCCAGCCAACCCTGAGACCTCTGGATTTCCACAAAAGACAAATGGATGCAGCTGATACTTTTCCACTTGTAGGTTCAATCATCAGTGAGGCTGAATGTGTATCATACACACACACACAGAAGACAGAGACATGGAGGGTCATGCAGAGAGCCACAGACAAGATGCTGCTCATAGCAGCCCCCACACTCAGGACTCACATCAGACACAGGCACACATGAACATGTCCCCTCCTCCTCTTGGGCTGGCAGAGAGAGAAGTTCACTAATGCAGCACACACACCACACCACACTGCCCAGGTTCACAAGCACATGTACATCCATGGATCCCCTGATCACTGGCATAGCATTGCTGCCTGCTTGGCACCTCTGTTGACACACAAAACATCAGTTGAACAGAAAGATATCAGTTCAAACCACAACAGAGAAAAAGTTTCTGCTAAATTCATTGTATTATATCATGTAATGATCTAACATTTGGACCTACTACATGCCTCTGGATGACAGACATCTGTTGAACAAGGAGAATAATTGAGATTGTGGAAGAAGAGTCCTGTATAGGATCCAGGAACAGGTCAGAAAGTGTTCATCAATCTGGCAGAGAGGGTGGATCATGATGTGAGACAATTGTCCAGGGACAAACCCAGGATCTTTCTCATGTCTCTGTTAAGATTAAATATAGCCACTTGATACAACAGCTGCCCCTCTAATACATCAGGATCTTGGTGGAAGGTAGGATGGAGTAAGTTCATTTACAGATTAAACAATAGCAATTGAGCTATGAGGTATTTCCTGAGGCTCATTGATCACAAGGAATAAAATAAATGCAGCTAGTCCTTATTACCAGGAAACTGTTCTGATGATTTCATTCTTTTCTACACATTTCTAAATGCTTTATGACAAGGTCGGATAACAAGTACATGCATATCAGGATGATAAGCATCTTAGAAATGCCTGAAGGTTGTTATTACTACTATAAGATGAGAGTGAAAAAATAATCTCTAAGGTACCTACCTTTGTGATGGCTATTACTATTTCATTGGTATGTATGAAGCCTTTCTGGAAAATTAATGTACCATTTACTAAGGAACCGGTTTCCATGAACCATCTCTCTACATTCCATTCAGAATGTAATTAATATTTAAACATCTTTTCCCTTCTCTTTATTTTTGTATTGTTTCTCAATGACAAATATTTCTACAGCTTGAATAAACATTAGTCAGGGTCCTTAAATTAATGTTTGTATATATTATCTATTTAGTTTACATACCGAATGTATGACTATATCTGTTTCTACCCTTAGGTGCATGCCAAGTACCACATATTATTTTTCCTGCTTTCAGAAACATGATTTATTCATTGATTGAGGCATAACCAAAAATTATCAGCAGTAGTAGATAAGAACTGAAAGATCATTTTATGATTCTGGGATTCTGAAAAAAAAAAATTAAAACAAAAAAAACCAACAACAAAACAAAAAACCACAAAACAAAACAAAACAAAATCTTACACTTTTAGTAAGTTCTTAATACCAAACCATCGAATGTAACAGGAAATCTTTATTACTGTTACTAGCAAAGGCAGCAAACTTTAAATGCTTTACAGGGAAAACTGTACAAAAGAAAAGTAATGTGTTCTACCAAAAAAAGAGGAAATCAAAAAATGTAAATAAGTAAATAAATAAACTCCTGTGCCAGAATGTAGTCTCTTTCCCTTTTAAACTTTGACATATTGTAACTCTTTGAAAATAATTGAGTATGTGGTTTTGTGTATCTGTTTTTATATTGGAACTTGGGGTGGGTTCGTTCCTTTGAAATTCGCCTTATTCTGTATTACATTTAGCTGAAACACCTTTGGGAAATACACTGTTAATAAACAGGCTACAGTAGAGATCATATTTAGGCATCTCTGAACATAACATTAAAACTGAATTTTGTTCAGCATGTCTCTGGGAGATTGGGTTGGGATCACCATATTTAAGAGACATTGATAGAACTGTTTTCTATCAATTTTCTTTTCAAATCTATCAATCTTAAACATTGAAATATTCTGGCAACGGGGGTTCATAACTTAATTATACATTGTTTCAAATATTTTTGATATTGCTATGACTGGGTATTCTCCTGTCCCTTTTTTAATGACAAATTCTGAATAATCATCCCTTATTCATAATCTCTACCATGCCAATCATGATTCTGTAGGCCCTCCCAAATCTCCCCTTAGTCATAATTTTTTCAAACGGAAAAGTTCCCAGGCTGCTTAACCTTTCTTCATATGGAGACCAAGATCCAAAAATGGGAAGAGAGAGAACAGGATGAATATCATTCATGTTTTAAATGAAGATTAGAATTACAACTGACATAAAGCTAGTCACAGTGGGAGGAAAGACCTTATCGCAAAGAACTACACAGACATCACAACATTCATGGATTCTGGAGGACTACCCATCTGATTTACTTTTTCTGAGACTTTTGTAATCCAGCTAAATACATTTAAGTTGGGATGATCAGAAAGAAATGCACTATTCAAGATTTGGATTTATAATGTAGTGCAGTGAAATTTTCAACTTGTTCTAAGATCTTTGTTAATAATTCTGATACTTTTTTGCTTTGTTTTTTTCTCTGCTGAGTACAAAGTAGGCAAATTTGAAGGATGATCCACAGATCATATACATCATTTCACATTTACGTGAACTCCAATATCACTTTCCTGAAGGGATAGCAGGTAATTTAAAGCATGTTATTCCATAAGAATTCATCTACATTTTACAAAACAACACATTAAGATCCCCAGGATAATGAAAATTCAACACCAGAAATACCAGAGCTGTGATAATACCATAGTGACTAGTTGAACAGTGTTAGATTTAGTGCATTTATATACCCTAGCTGGGCCACAGAAGTGATTCTTGAGGAGGTCAATTGGATCAGGGCCTAAGCCAGCCTCAAAGCCTTAGATCTAAAGTTAAAAGTTTTTCTGGGTTTTGAGTAGATTTGGAACCTCTAAACAGTAATGTCCTTGACTTACATGAAGTTAGCAGCTAAATCTTCTATAGTCTTGACTGTGGAGGTCACTCCTAATTAGACCTTTTCACCTATAATCCCACAGAACACTGTTTTCACTTCTGAAAATGAACCGGGAACACTCCTTGTTTTTGGGTTGCCCTCCTTCCTCAGGAAGGAAGGAAAACATTTTTAAAGTTAGCAAAAGTTCATTTACTGAATTTTAAAAATGTACTTGTAATGAAGGGCTTTTAATTTGAGTTTTTATTTATTGTGAGTTATTTATTTGTTTTGTATCATTTTATTAAATAAGACGTTTCCTTAGAGCAGTGATGACTCCTTTTTGGGAACTGGCTATAAAAGCAAATTTTTCTGACACTCAGAGCAAATTTATGAAACATCAAGCTTCCCTACATTTCCTGCAGGTTTTTTTGACATTAATAAAGCCGTTGTAAAAGAAGGGATTTGATCCTGTCCTGCTCTTATCTTTGACTTTATACTTTGAATGGAGAAAAGTGATCCTAGAGGCCTAGAGAAATGCTTAATTAAGAACAGAGTATTGCAGAGCATGCAAGAAAGTGAAATCTTTATTTACATTTATGCACATAAACAATTATATATAATTATAGAAAACATTAAGTATATGTTTTGTAATTATATTGAATATAATGCGTTTTTAATATGTTTATATTATATACCTATAATTGAGAACCTTATTATATTGTAATATTGGATTTTTGTACCAAAAGCCAAAACATTCACAAATTCATCAGCATTTAAATAATATTCTTTACATGTACATGATCCTGTTTCTTCATCTGAACATATTTTTAAAAAATTCTAAATTCTCAGCCAAATCCATTTTAAAAGTTAGAGGGCAATATTAGTTCTGTCACAGCGTGAACTGCAGACTTTTGTTTTTACTGAGTGTACTGTAAAAAGCTCTTGGACTTTCATAGTGTATGCTGCCAATGATTTTCACCCTGAGGATTTAATAGCCCTATGTGGCATTTATGGTCTTTTTACATCAATTTCTTGATACATAGGGTTTATTCTGTGTATTGCAGACTCAGTGGTAGAGTTTATTGCAGCTATCATTTTATATGTCCTTGAAATGTTTCAGCTCCTTGTTAAGTATGATAAGAAAATGTATATTTAATGTATGTATTTAACTCATGCCATTGGCTTGTTTGACACAGCCAGCTATAAAAGATGTTCTGCAATATTTGAGCTGTGCAATTGAATTAATTTGTGTCAATGATGATAACAGAAATATATATATAATCTATGGAGTCATTTTCTTACTGTTCAGAATAAATTACCTACTAAACCATTAACCATTGAGACAATACATTGATATGAAATGCTGATTACTAATGAATCTAAACAGGAATGTTGACACATTAGTCCATAGTCCCAATGGCTGCAAAGCCACATACTTTCCTGAAACAAATCCAAATATTAACTTCCATCTATCAGTTTTGGTGATTATAATATTCAATTAATGCTCAGCATTTTCTTTAAAATGAAATAGCTAATTATTTTATATTTTTTTTTCTTTTTCCAAAATGATAAAAACAATTATAGTGGTTGTAATTCTTATAAAATAATTACCTCTCAAATTTATTTTGAAAAATAAATAATTTTAACTCATGCATTTCTTACATAGTTTTAAAGTTTTAACACTTAATTTTAAGCTTGGGGGTTTTTTTATAAAAATAGTGATATTTTCCTAATATATGTTTTTACATGTGAAAGCAAGGGAATGAATTTCCAAATTAAGAGATTTGATCTTGAGAAATTAAGATATTCAAAATATATGACTTCACAATCTCATACAACTTCCTCAGTTTTCTATAGAGAAACCTTTCTGCAGCCATACTGGAAGTGTTTTTCCTAGGATTGGAAGATTGAAACACAACAGTATAATTCATTGAATATTGTCACTCAGAGTATTTTCAGTTTGAGACAGCTGATAGGAGGTACCCAAAATCTGTACAACAGAGACCTATCCAAACACTATTCCAGAAATAGTGGGTTTATGTCTGAGAACTGCCTAAATACAAGGAATGAGAACATTATCAATCTACCATATGGCTGTGTTGCAGAATGTTGCTGCATCAAGATGTTTCCAATTCCCTTTATTCTTTTAAGAATCACCACCTGTTAATGTATTCTGAATGTAATCAAATGTTATTTATGCTCTTCTCCATTTTCACTCAAGTAACAAAAAAAACAGAAGCAGATTTGCAATGATTAATGATGGTGGAATTTGCCTTTCCTGTTTTCTTCTTGAGTAAGAACGTATATTACTAATCTGGAGAGCTGTTGAAGAAAAAGTAGCAATGCATAGAAAAAATGCTCTGATGTGTATCTTGAAACAGGTGGCAAAATTTGTTTTGGGAATATGCATCTTCTCCTTAACCAAAAATCATTTAGTCTCATACTGTTTGTATTTCCACAACTATTGCCGAATGTAGCATGTATCTTACAGTGTCAAAACTGAGAATAAAATGCCCTTCTTTCAGGTACCTTAGCAGTCTCCTCTCCAAGAGTAACTTCTCACAAATTCTTTAGAACCACGCCTTATGAGCTTTATGAAATACTATTGCAAATTAATTTCTTAAACATCTTCTTAATGATTTTCAATTTGTTGATGAATTGTGTCCTGAAGCATGTAATTCCTGGAGCAAATAATTTCAAAAATGTTTTTATTCTCTCTCCCTAGGTATTTTCACTATCTGTGTGTGGGTGGATGAGCCCAACCAGCAGCTAAGCACCCACTTAGTGACTTGCTCAGACTCCTGCTCCCCAGCAGAATGGAGAGGAGGAATGGAAGAGCAAAAGCTGAAAACCCATGGGTCAAGATTAAGACAGCTTAATAGGTGAAGAAAAGTTGCACAGGCAAGCAAAGCAAAATAAAGAATTAATTTGCTACTTCCCATGAGCAGGGAAATGACTGCTGCAAAGCATGACCTCAGCACTCACAGTGGTTCTTGGGAAGACAAACACTGTAACCACAAGCATCCCCCCTCTTCCTCCTCCTTTACTTGACCTTTTGTTGTGAGCATACCATCATATGCTGGGGGTTATCCCTTTGGTCAGCTGGGGGCTGCTGCCCTGCCTGCGCCCCCTTGCAATTTCTTGTGCACTCCCAGCCTGGTGACTCAGTGATGGGGTCAGACTGAGGAAAAGATAAAACCGTGACACGCATTTAAATCACAGCACCATAATACTGCCTTAGACAGAGCGAGCTAACCACATTAATGGCTCACTCTTCTTGGAGTCCCATCATACTGCTGACCTAGGTTCCTGCCTAGGAAAATCCAACCTAAAAAAAAAGGTATAACTAAAACAAATGTAAATATTTTAAGCTTTTTGTTTATTTTCTTTTATGCATTTTGTCTGTCATGAAGTTATTTGCACAGAAAGAAAATCTGGGTCAGCACACCTGTGCCTGTCTTAATACAAAATCCTATTTCCTTAGAAACATTCCCTGGCAGGTTACTTGTAAATGTATGCATTCATACACACACATAGACATATAAATATGAATAAATGTACATGTATATATACACAACATTTGTATATTTTTATATAACAAATGTTTTTTGCTATTAGTTGGGGGGTTGGGGGATTTTTTTTTTCCCATCAGCTAAGTTATGCCACAAGGAGAAAGCAACTAAGGACCAAAACGGTACCTAAAATTTTCCATTATTTTCAATATTTTATACTTTGCAGAGGTAAGAATCTATAAGAACTGAACAGTTTTGAAGTGCACAGACTCTCACAGATTAATTGCTTCTCAACATATTTTTTTTCTCCTTGTTTTTTAGAGTTAATTGTACCATGGGTGAAAGGAATTTTTTATTTTATTTGGTGGTATAAATAAGCATTGCAAAATCACCTGAACTAAACTATCCGTGGCATAATTGCTAATTGATTTTGCTGCCTCTTACAATTGTGTGTAATATCTTTAATTGGGTTACAATTTGTAACCCACACATTATTTTGCAAGGAGATGCATTGACTTTGTCTGGTAAACTATGCAGAATATGATGTAACATACATTAATATTGTAAGTTCAGAGACATGGTTCTGCATTCAATGAAATCAGAATTAATATAGTAGAAATGCATATTCTTCAAGTAAGTTTTAGCAAAAAACTGCAGCAATTTAAAACTACTGTATAATCTGCTTAAAGTTGTTGCAGTTTTTGGTTGTGTAATTGGCCTTTTGTCTCTCAGTAAAGGGGCTATAAAGCAGTTGTGATCCAGAATATACGTGTACACAGACTACACACAGGCAGGAGATTTGCACAAAGTGATCTGTACTGATAGGAAATACAGATGATCTGTATTTACAACTGAATCTTTATGCTGCTAGTCACAAGAAAACAGTCATGCTAATTACCGTCAAACTTGAAAGTTGTAAAGGGTTTGGTTTAGATGAAGAATGTATGATGCCTTACATTAACCAGTAGTGCTCTCTTTGTGTTTAATTCAACAATAAAAGAGAGATTGAATTTTCAGGCCTATTTCTACCACACTAGGGAGACGTGATCTCTCTGGAAACGGGCTATTCTTGATGCTTACAGTTCTTAGACATTTCTTCTAGTTTTCTAATTTTTTCCCCCAGCTTTTTCTGTTGGCTTTTTTTTCCTTGTCTTTTTTTTAAAGAAGTTGTTGAAGAATAAGACTTGATGAAAGCAATCCCCCATTTTTTTCACAGTTTGGACAATCTAAAATTACAGACTATTTGATGTTACAAGCAAATCAACGAAATGTTGTTTAGTCTGATATTTAAAATAAATAGATGAACAAGATTCACAAATCATTTTACATTAGTCTTACATCCACACACATATATACATGTTACTGTGTAGATTAAGAACATTCTGAGGATCGTCTCTTTACAATAAAAGTGCACAAACTTTCTGTCACACTAATTGAAATTAACACAAAAGTGCAAGAACATAGATTTGTTAGAATATGGGCATGAAATTCAAGCCTAAGTACTAGTGGCAAGTATTTTATATGATCATCTTTACCTTACTACTAGGGTTTTTTTTCATGTTATTCTTTCACTGGGAGTCTATTCTTTCTATGTTCTCTCATAAGGGCTGTCTTTCTCAAAAGCTTCCTTTGTGGACATGTCTTATACGAAGTAATGCCTTGGGGTCACTAATCTCTTAGATATAGTTTTAAAGTAAGGCCCATACTAATAAGTTCACAAAAACCTATAAGCTGATAGACCTAAATGGAAGCCCTCACCAGGCTAGGGATGCAAGCAGTCATATGTTTGTGTTTATAGTAAGTTAAAATAGCTCCTTGAAATAAATTTAGTTGAACTAAATAAAATTATGTAGGTATAAATAATTAAGAAACAAGTAAAAATTTTCAGTAATCACCAAGTGACGTGTATTTGAGCTCTGACTTTAAAATTAACATCTTAAAAAGTGTATATGATTAACTATTTTAACTACCTTTTTTTTTTAATAATGACCTTATTTGATTATTGGAAATGGCATTTTTTGCATTTTGCATTGGTTCGTAATTAATACAATTAGCCTCAGACACTGAAATAATTTCTGTGGCTCATAATTGATTCCCTGTTCATTCCAGTTACGTCTGTAATTTTTTAAAACTTTACCACAGACATCTGTGAGATAATAGCTGTGTGTTCATTCTAAGGCAGTCTCTCCTAAAGTACAAATCCGAGCTGACTCATTGGAATCGCCATATGAATTTACGAAATTATTCTCTTGGAACATAACATTAGGAAATGTCACAGCAAACTAGCTCACTCACACGTTAACTATGCTTACATTTTAGAGATGGGTGAGGAGGCAGTGCTTAGATCCAAATGAGGTTTATATTACCATTTGCTATTCATTGATGGCAAATCTTTTGAGCTTCTCTAATCAGATTTTGCAACCATATGGAAAGCATCAGTTTTATCCTGTGGTAATCTGACCTTCTTTCACCAAATCTCTAGTGACTATAAGTAGAAACTGAACAAGTGTCATCTGCTTTTGGATCCAAAATAGAACAGAGTCAGACTGCATGGCAATTGTTACCGCAAATCTGACAGAGAAAAAAGTTTACTTGAATTTCAATCTACAAAATCTAACAGCTCATATTTCCCAGAATAGAACACTAACTCTCTTGGCTGTTGGAAGATTTCTTATGAGGAAAAAAATACTAATCTGCACTGATTCATTTCCAGGGACAAAATCTGGGCTTACATATAGGTGTGAGAGTCTCACCCAAATGCTTGACAGCTTTCCTGCTGTTTTCCCATCTGGGTATTGACAGTGTGCCGTGTATTGCCATGGTCTGATCAGAAGACATTGTAACACCTAGGGTAATAAGGGAAGGAGTATCAGTTCTTGGCTGCTCTCACATCTCTCAGCTGAAAGTTTAGGCTCAACCAGATACTAATGAACAGGGAACAAATGTACTGCTGTGAAAGATAGCACTAATAGTTTCAGATTTCTGAGTCACAGCAGTATTCTATTAAGACTTTGTTTTCCTTTATACAGGTGGTAGGGAAAATGCTATTTTAGAATTTGTTATAACCCATGCAGAAATAGTGACTGAGAAACTACAAGTATAACGTGAGTTGAATAAAAATGACTTAAAAGTGACTAATAATTAATTCCCTAAGGTACAGGAAAAGAAGAAGACTAAAGATAACACAATTCAGAAAATCCAATAACAGCAATACAGGGAACTAAGAGACAAAGTGGTTCAGAGAGAGAGAGAGACCGTAACGTTTGCAGGAATGTGAGAGAATTGGCAGTAATGAAAAAGCTGAGATTATACTCATAATGACAGACTATACCATTCCATATCTAAGATGGGAAGCATATTAAGAAAGCAATACAGGACCAGAAACTCTTCAAGGACATGAAAATAATTTTTAGATAAATAAAAGAAAAATGGAAACATGGGTAGATTTCTAAGAATACGCCAAAAGGAGAAAAAAAAATTGGGATAAAATCAGGAAGACTAAGGTGCAAAATGAGTTTCCATTAACAAAATACAGAAGAGCCCTAGGAAAAGGAAATTTAAAATAAGAAAAAAAAAAAAAGCAGCAAGGATACATAGCAAACATTGAACTTAGCAAAGATCAAGAAAAAGTGGAACCTTTTTACTTTAAAAAAAACAAATAAACAAGCTAAACCCCCCCTTGTTTTAAACACATATATATGAATTGTTATACAGACCAAAATACAGAAAGAATACACTATAATATATCTTTGATAAAGTAAAGTGGGCAAATTCAATTTGTGCATCTTGGCTAAATTAATCTTTTTACATAATGAATTATTTTTATAAAATGTCTAGACCCCTGGAAAACAATTTTTCAGATTTATGGGATCCGGAGTTGTAATAGGAATAAGCTTAATACCTAAGCTCCAAAACTAAGTTGGAAAAAAAGAAAAAAAAAGAACCCACAGTATTACAGTTATGTTAGTCTAACTCAAATTTCTGGCAAGATTCTGTAAAAAAATATTATTAAGAAATCAATTTATAAGTATCTCAAAGATAATAAGGTGATAAAAAGGGACAGCATGCATTTGTCAAGAACTGATCGTGTCAAACTAATATAATTTATTTCTCTGACAGGCTAACAGGCCAAGTGAATAAAGAAGAAGCAGTACGTTTGGTACAGCTTGATTTTATTAAGTTTTTTTAATGCTGCCTTGCATGACATTCTTAAGAGCAAGTTAAGAAAATACAGTTAAGTTATAATCACCCATTCAGAACTTACTCTGAAGAAGTAGCTAATAATAGTTTACCTGTGTCTTAGGTGGGTTGTTCCAAGTGTCATTCCTCATGGATCTGCCTGTCCTGGATCTAGCAGTCTTATTTTTAATAACAGTTGGAATGGACAAAATATGTAAATGGATTCACAGAATCATTTAGGTTGGAAAAGACCTCTGAGATCATCAAGTCCAACCTATGACTGAGCACCACCACGTCAATGAGATTATGGCACTGAGTGCTATGTCCAGTCTTTCCTTAAACACCTCCAGGGATGGTGACTCCACCACCTTCCTGGGCAGCCCATTCCAGTATCTAGTCACCTTTTCTGTGAAGAAATTCTTCCTAATCTCCAACCTAAACCTCCCCTGGCACAGCTTGAGGATATGCCTTCTCATCCTGTCACCTGTTCCCTGGTGAAGAGATTGATCCCCACCTGGCTACAACCTCCTTTCAGGTAGTTGTAGAGAGTGATGAGGTCTCCCCTGAGCCTCCTTTTCTCCAGGCTAAACAACCCCATCTACCTCAGTTGTTCCTTATAGGACTTGTGCTCCAGACCCTTCATCAGCTTCATTGCCCTTCTCTGGACCTGCTCCAGCACCTCAATGTTCTTCCTGAATTGACTACATCATAGTAGAAAAGATGGCAGTCATTTTCAATTGCAGTTTAAGACTATAATGGGATTTTGACAAATTCCTACAAAATTCAACAAATTTAAATTCATATAATTTTAAGTTTCATTTTATTTTTCAATATGAACAAAACTCATTGTCTCACTGTCTACTATGAGCGAATTTACATTCCGAGAATTTCAATCAGAAAATACAGGGAAATGCAATGGTTATATCAAAACCTAAGGTACAAACTAAAAATGGGGGCTAACTGACTAGAATATATATATATGTATATATAAATATATATATATATATATAATAGATTTGAAACCAACTATGAGTCAGTAACATGAGGCAAAAAAAAGAACTTTTAATTCTGGAATACCTTAAGGGAGTATTTCATGTGTGTAAGGGATTATGGTGGTAACAATTCTGCCCTCTGAAGCACAGGGGAAACACTGGCTGGAATCCTTCCACTTCTTAACACCACAGACAGTAATCCACAAAAGAGCATTCAGAGAGAAGACCTTTGATCCTCTGTTAATTGGTTGTGTTGGATTTTTTTCACAGCAGCAATATATGATGCCACCTTTATGATTTGTATAATGAATCGATAAATAGATTTAAGAACATCACTTCTAGTATGACATTTGTAAAAATTTTGGCTAGAAAAATGAGGTACTTTTTCTATAACTGTCTCTAAGCTAGAAACCCCTCTTGCAGTAAGGGTGACTAATTTGTGATTCCATAAACTCATAGTAGGCAGTGAGACAATGTGTTTTGTGCATATTGAAAAGTAAAGATGCATACAGGACACATACTGACTCAGAAACACCTTCCAGCTTATGAAGCCAGAGAAAATGAAATATATCTTCTCCTATTTCTTGGTGCTATCATTCATATTCTCACTTACTAAATTTCAGATTAAATAGGGGAGTGAGAGTGCTATTGTAGAGCATTATGAAGTTTTAGGGCACAGACATACTTATTTCTCTCCAGCTATTTAAAGGACTGACTGAGCATTTGCATGGTGTTCTTTAAAAGCTAAAATAACTATAATCAATCCCTGCATTGAGAGTACTTTGTAATATCTCATTTGCCATGTTGCACTTCTATTCCAATAAAGAAGTTTATAAATTTTCAAGCAATTCTACTGCATTTTAAGCATTAGTCCATCCTGGGAATTGAAGAGCCACTCAACTTCTAGAGCTCAGATGACAAGGCAAATCCAAGGCATGCAGTCATTTGAATGGCTTATTAAATTTCAGTCATAACTAATTAGTAAGGATTGCACTGTCCCCCTCCCTCATTGGTAAATACTCATGTATTTCCTTGTCTCATTTACTTTCTTTTATGTCCTTATTAATAAGCTTTCTCTCCTGCATAAAGCAACATGCCTGCAAAAGCAGATGAAAGGCAACTATGAAGTTCTTGTAGATTACACACACTGACATTTAAGGTATTGTAAAATTTTATTCACTAGGGCTCTGGCCTTGCACTGTGTTGTATAGCATAAAGGGTAAAAAATCTACACACTTTCCAGTAAGTACAGGAAGGAAGATACAGGATGGAGAAAAATACTATAGGGAAAAAAATCATGCCTGCTCTCCGGAAAATTTAAGTTTTGTCCTCGCACACAGCTAGAAAAAGTAAAGGGCATGCATGCTGAGAATTGAAAGAGCAAATGGTAGCTGACATGGAGGAAAAAACAGGAAAAAAATTACAGTTTGTTGTTTAAATTGGTAGTCTCTGTTCCACACTGGAGAAAAAATAGTAGCTCCATTTCTTTGAAGATATCTGTTGATGCATGCTGAGAATAATCATTGCATTGGTGCTGAAAACTATCCTATAAGAAGGACATGCATTAATTCTGATATCCCTTCTTAACATGTCTTAATTCTAGAGCCCACACATGGACTTTGATGTCATTATATTTGCCTCGAGGTCTGGACTCCAAAAACTGCTTCAGATGTGAGCTTCCACCAAGGTTTGACAGACCCATATAAATAAATGTCTGAGGCATCAAGGTTGTTTGAAATCGTACTAGATGCCTAAGCATATGCTTATGTCTGAGTAACTGAATCATGGCCAAATCTTTTCTAGGACTGACCTTTCTAGTACTAACAAGAAAAAAACATAGTTTCCAGGAGAAGGCAAATATATAACACAATAGTTCAAGTGTTTGGACAATGCTCACAAGTATGTAGTGTGACTATTAGGGCAGTCCTGTGCAGGGCTGTGACTCAATGATCTTCGTGGGTCCCTTATAACTCAGTATACTATATGATACGCTTTGAATCTCATCAGTTTCTGTAGTTTTGTGGCAAATTAGGTTCTTCTACAAAAGATATTTAGAAAAGTTCTACCAAGGCGGTTGTCTTTTGAAAACGTGGGTTATTTAGGATAGAATAGAATATTTCAGGATTATGTAAATTTGCCTATTGTCTTCATTGAGGAAATACTCTGTTTTTATAGGAAGGTATTCCATTAAAGTTCCGTTCATATATAATTACTTTAAAAACAAATTCCTTTCAGTTTAAAAACTTTTTTCTTCTGTGCTTCTGATTTGTAGTGTAAATTACTTCACTTTTTGGCAACACTTACACCACAATACTATATGAGTGTTATAAATAGTATGAACAACAGGGAAATTATGACAAATGTAAGCTTACTGTTCAGCACTTAACTAATGTAGAATAAACGTCCATCAGCAACTCACTAGAGATAATGACTAATGAGATTTTTATCTTATGCTGCAACTTAACTGCATAAAGTTGTTCTCTTCAAAAACTTACTATTTAATGCTGTTATATAGAAAAAAATGAAATAAAAAAATTATATGTCTAAACAGCCTTCAAGTTATCTACAATGGTTATAATTATAAAGTTTAGAAATAAATTAGAAAAGCAAAAAAACCAAGAAGAATCCAAACAAACTAATATTCTACTATATTTTCTGTAGTAATTACTGTTTTCATTTAAAAGTATCTTACCCATTCAAGTGTGGTGATATTTTGACTATACAACAGTATTGTAAGCCACAAAGTCTGATGAATTGCACAGCAATTGGTTTTGAATTCAAACATCTATTATCAACTTTGTGTAATAATTTAATCTTATTGCCATTTAATTTCACTTGATTTACTTGTTTAAGTCCCAGTTCTGCTGTCACCTACTATGTACAAGGTACATTTAAAAACCATGAAATTTAATATTTCACTGTTCATAAGACAGTGGGTCTTATGGGTAAAAAAAAAAAAGGGAAAAAATCTGAGTAGATGGGTGTTAGGATCTTTTCAGCTCTCTTCAGCTAATCTTAAACAGTAATCTCTATGTCATGTATCCTGAAACAAAGTCAAACACCACCTCCTGATGCATATGAAAAAATCCTGGACTATTTTACCTTCTCAGGAAGAAACACTCCAGTAATCTAACTGAAGTTATCTGCAGTATTAAGGGCTTATTTCTCATGAGCAATATTCATTTGTACATAGAAGGCAAGTGTTCCACAATCTGCATTAATTTTTTAAAGGTATCTAAGAAAATTAGAAGCCTTCCTCCTTTTTCCAAATGTGGTAATGAAAATTTTTTGCTCCAAAATATTTTTCTAGAAGGAAAGATGGAAGAAGAAAATAGATGTCGGTTCCTTAAAGGTGTACAGTCTTAAACAGCAGAACCTCAGAACAATCTTGAAGAACAGCTTGTCTGTTTCATGTCAAAAAACCTCAGAATGATTAACTACTCAGAGACTTTTTTATCTATAAGCAGCAAGGTATTTGTTTATTCAGCGTTGGGAGCAAGCCAGCTCATACTGGACAAACTTGCTTGACTTGAAAGTGCAAAAGCAAGCCATTTTATACACTTTAGATACTTGATTACATCATCTAACATACATATTAATAAGTAGGCTAGTCTCTGGGCGGAGTCTTTCCAGGCAGGGGCAGTCTTCTACTGTGGTGGCCTTCTCCTCGAGCCTTCATCCCTCTGGTGGTCATCATGGACATCTTCCTCGTTTTGACCTCTTCAAATTAGGTGACCTGAATTCTTCAAACTTGCAAAATCCTGGCTCTGGGCCTTCTATATCTTATTCAAACATCTAGTTTACCTAATTTATTACCTTGTGTGTACTACTCCTTTCTATCATAAGGCCTTTAGTCCAGTGAGCAGAACAGAACATGATATTAACCAGTGCTCCTAAAATGTTCTAGCATAACAGGTAGAGCAAACAGGACAAGGTATACCAGCTGAATCATTGTTAACTCTTTATTTTGTGCCTTTTTGCCACCACTGTACCACTTCGTTCTTGCAATGCCCTTCTCTTCCTCTGAACTTCTTGAAAGGCCCTAGTGTATGATCTAGTTGGGAAGAGGGAGGAAAGCAAAATAGATAGCATCACACAGAACAATGATTAAAAACTCCTTCAGTAATGGCTTCAGCCTATGAAAAAATGTATGATTTTTTTAATGGTACCTCAGCAAGGACATGGAATGGTAGTTTCCACAGCAGTTTGTGTGGAAGGGCGTGCAGGAAGGGCACTGAAACTCAGCCAGCTTGATCAGAGAGCAATAGTATCAACGTGGCAAAGACCGTGTCCTGTTGAAACTCTGCATCTGCCATGACTTGATGCCACTTCCCAGGCAGAGCTTTGATAAGAACACACTGCCATCCAGGCATTGGGCTGCAGGGTGTGCTCTGCTTGTGCGCCAGTACTGGATGGCAATAGTGAACAACTCAGTGGAAGTTGTGCCCAGGAAGAAGAACTCCTCCACTTAGTGACAGGGCAGAAGAAAAGACTGAGGAATATCAGTGAGAGAGAGAGAGCCTACAGGAATTGCACCCTGCATTCCCTGAGACAGGCAGCGAGTGTGTGTTATATGGAGGATTCCCTATCCTCTCTCCATACAGCAGAATGCATTGACTTAAGGACAGGTGACAAGCAATGGTGACACCCAGGCACAGCAGGCACATCTCCTCTGTTACTGTCCTGTCGAAGGACAGAAATTGTGTGAACAATTTCTATTGCATTTCTGCTACCTTTACCTTGGCATGGCTGGGTGCAGATAGTAAAAAAATACCACACCACTAGTATGGCTGCAGACCTTGTGCCAAGGTGAAGGAGGAGTTCTTTTGGCAGGTAAACAAGTCTTATGGACACCTGCTGTGGGCCAATTAGTACTGTACAACACAGTATGTTTTCCTTATGTATCCAATGTAGCCTGGGAAAGAATCACATGTCTGTGTGTCATAAGCAGTACATAAGCTCTCTTTCTTCTAGTAAAGCTGACATTTTGCCGACCATAATGGCACATGAGCATTTGTCCGTACCCCTCCGCCGATACTGTCCCACCTTCCCAGGTGCCCTGATATAGTTGGCATGAGGTTCTGCAAGTGGAACTGGAACAAAGAAGGAAAAGTCACTGAGGTTAAGTCTGCCTATGCCCTGCATCAAAACTACTTCCATAAAGAAAAAAAGATGAGTCATGGTCATAGGACATACTCTTTTGAGGGGAAAAAGAGATCCAATTTACCAACCAGACCTATTTCTTAGGGAATTCTGATGCCGCCCTGGGTAGACCCTGAAGCTCTAATCATTTAAGATAAGCTATTCTGCCAGGGAACCTTCAGATTTCGCAGGCTGATTACCATTAGCTAGAGTGGTAAAGTCCCTATCATTTCTTCATAATCATTATGTAACCCACAGCATGAGCAATACACAGTCCTAAGTAAATAAACCCTTCGCTTAAGCTACTGAGTATGACTTACACCTTCAGCAGTTGACCAGTAGAATATCCATTATCTTTTACAACAACATCTCAAAAAGATTATTGAACATTTTTACCAGGAATATTTGCAAATATACCTGTTGCAGTTTGAACCACGTTAGAAATCTAAAAATCCAATTTTCAGGCTTCTCCACCCCCTCCCACAATTTATGCCAACACTGAAGAGAAACTTTCAGGCCAGAGGCTTCTATAGGGGAAGGGGGAAATATATATACATTTATTTACACAAATATATACTATACAAACTAAAGACAACTATATATATTACATCTCTATGAATCAGTCCTTTCAAGCCCCTCCTTTAAGTTTAGTCCAGGAAAGAGCCTTTTCAAGGCTGGAAAGTAACCAGTCCCTCTGTGGGAGTGTTCTGGGCCTGAACGCTCCCC
The DNA here is from genome assembly GCF_003984885.1 of Neopelma chrysocephalum. NCBI lineage: Eukaryota > Metazoa > Chordata > Aves > Passeriformes > Pipridae > Neopelma > Neopelma chrysocephalum. Next base: position 3,916,598 of record NW_020897694.1, on the reverse strand, counting down.
CCTCACCAAGTTCCAGTTGTTTTGTTGTAGTCTCTCCTCCTCATGAAGTCTGAGAAGATAGCTTTGAGTTCTCGCTCTCCTGCCGCTATGTGATCTCTCTCTCTCTCTCATCCCTTGATTCATAGGCTGCTGCAGTGTGGTTCTGCTTATCAAGTGTCCACGTCCTGGCATGTGGATTTCTCCTCAGGTTTTCGGTTGTCCTGCGTGGCAGAGACATCCTCCGGGCCCCCTTTCTCTCCCTCTCTGGGGGGTCTGTCTCCAATTTCGCTTGGGACTCTTTCTCCCGAGCGCCGGGCCTACCTCCACGGCCCGTCCACTTGGCTCAGCTTCAATGCTGAGCCTCTCCTCCACTTTCCAGTGGAGGGAAAGGAAAAACCCCCCTCCACAGCTTAGCTGTAGAAAAGCAGGGGGGAGAAGGCTTGGCTACAAAAGCCTGCCTCTCTCCTCTTACCTCAAGTCAGGTTCAGGTGCTCACGTGAGTCTCTTCCCTCACTGCACACACTCAAAATGCTGCCTCTAACTCTGCTCTGGGCTAGGCAGAGCTGGGGGGGCCACAGGGCTCCACTCTCCCCCCCGGAGAGGGAAGAAGGAGCCCAGCCACCCCCTGGCCTTCCACACCTACACGCAGCAGACACCAACAGCAGAACTCTCTCAACAGTTTCCGGTGCTGTGTATATATGATTTTGAGCAGAAGCGAACAACATGAGTGGTGATTGGCTCTTCAGGGAACACTGCCCTGGCACCCAATTACCTCTGAGTCCCCCTCTTCTCAAGGGGGGGCCAATCTCAAACCATGACAATACCTCAAAATATTTTTTTAAAAACTACACTTTTTTCAGTGAAGCAATGTCACAGAATTTGGAAATTATTTTGTAATATAAGGAGAAAAATTATCTATATGTAATCAATGTTTTGGTTTTGTTTTCTAAAAGAGAACAAATTAGTTCAAAATGTAATTTAAACTAATAACTAATTGAATAAATAACTTCAGGAAAAAGCTTTTTAATTACAACTGCTATGCCAGATACAATCCATATTATCATATGAATTGTAAATCATAGAAGATTTTATTCATAATTTTCATATGATAAAAATTCCTTCTTTTTAGTCTCATTATTAATTCATTATTCAATGGGTGTACTCATTTATTGACTAACTCCCGAGTTCAGATAAAGTTTCAGAAAGGGCCTACCATTTCAAATATAGTTTTTACCCTTTGTCACAATATTTCACAATTTTTTCAGTATTCTTTTTCTTGTTTGGAATTATAGATAAAACATTGAATAAATGAATTGCAGTAAAATAAGAAGCAATTACTTAGACTGAATTCTTCTCTGATCTGTGATTTAAGGATGAAGAAATGTCACATGCTTAAATTGATAGTTAAATGCTGAGCTTATGTTTGTAGAAACTGAATTGATCAATTTGGCCCCATGACTCTACTTAGAGGAGATTAATGTTCTTATCACATGTTATCTTTGAACTTTCCTATGAAAGAAAAATACCCTATCAATATGAAGGAAAGCAAGGACATAGATGAATAGCATGAAAGAAAAAAAATTAAATAGAGAAAATAAAACAGATGTTTGGAATCTTCACCTTTTGCACTTAATCCACATACTTAATTTTCCCTTGTATGTGAATTACTTGAAATCTCCCCTGCTAGCCAAAAATGTTGTAATATTAATATTTAGTTGATACATAGACTCTTAGTAAGACACCATCTCTCTCATACATACAGGAACAAATCCTAGACCATAGATTGATGTTGATTTCATCATTTTAGAAATATTTTTATTTGTGGGTAATTTTTGTGCTGTATTGGCTCATTGTATAGCTGGAAGCCATCAGAAAACTCCAAACTCCATGTTACACATCTAGAAGACAATATATTCTGTTATTTAGTTGTAGCCATGGGATTTCGTTGTGAAGATATCGTTGGTGTGTGAATGGTCTTTTTATTCAAACTCTAGGAAAGATTTGGGAAGCTGTCAAAAAGATGGGTAAACAAAATTAAATTAAGTTTTTACATGGATACTAAATGACTAAGCAAGGAAGAATGCTCTACTCTCCCTAATAGAGCAATTCTAAAGTCTGGGGTACTATACAGTGAGTGCAGTGGAGTGAATCATCAGGTTTCTGAGGTCACCCTAAATTACTGCTTTTTTTTCCACTGCTGAAGATATTGGAGGGGAAAGACCAATAGCCTGTAGGGCACGTAGTAGGGTACTTCTTATGCCCTTAAGCCATAGGCGTCCTCAGAAAACACTGAGCAAGCAAAAGCCATCATATTGGTGGATTGGCTAATCCTGAAAAACCTGATGAGAAAATCATCAGGAGTAACCGGTATGGATTCACCAAAGGAAACACATGCTTGACCAACTTAAAAAAACTAAAAGCCTTTGACTCTGTGTCTCATAGGATCCTCAACAGACAAGTTGATGTAGGGGCTAGATGGGCAGACAGTAAGCTGGACTGAAAACTGGCTTAGTAGCTGGGCTCAAAGGGCACAAAGTCTAGTTGGAGGCCACTACCTAGCAGTATAGCCTGTGGGTCAATAATGGGTCCAGCCCTGTTTATCTTCACAGAATCACAGAATAAGCCAAGTTGGAAGGGACCCACAAGGATCATTGAGTCCAACTCCAAGCCCTGCACAAGACCATTACCAAAAATCACACCATATGCCTGAGAGCATGCTCATTAATGAGCCAGGTGATGGTGCAGAACTTACTTCCAGTAAGTCTGTTGATGACATAAAAATGGGAGAACTGGCTGATACTATAGAAGTTTGTGCTGCCACCCAGAGCAACATCAAAAGGCTGGAGAAATGGGCTGATGGGAATTGGATAAAATCACCAAGAGGAAATGCAAAGCCCTGCACCTAGAAAGGAATAATGCTATACACCAATGTATACCGAGTGTTTCCCAGTTGGAAGGCTGCTTTATGGAAAAGACCCTGTAGGTTCTAGCAAACCCCAAGTTGAACAGGAGCCAGCAGCTGCTGCTAAGCATGTAAACGCTATCCTTGGCTGCATTAGGCAATGTGTTGTCAGCATGTCGCAGATTTTTAGAAATGTCGCACTTATCTTCCACAGGATATGATATGATCTACTTCTTAGAATGGATACTTTTTCTGGTGAAGTGCCAAGCCAGTAGACATTAACAATACTCTTTCTCTCCTTTTTTCCCCCCTTCATATTTAGTGAAAATTTCTTGGGTTTTCTGATTTACATGGTGATAGGGGTTTTTTGTAGGATGTTCATGGAAATGCGTTGTGGGCTGAAGTACAGAAATGAGCATCTGTGAACATTCCTGGATTTTTATGACATTACATATCGACTGTGATTGCAAGAAACGGAATTAGAAGAGGATTAAAATAAATGGAAACCCCAGTTCTTCATTCATTTTACTCTCTGTTGAAATACCAGACCTTAAGCCAGTATACCAATGGTTTATGAATGTGGATTAAAGAGAAGCAATATGTCCACATTTTTAGAAGGCCTTAGACACTTGAACTTGTGCTGGGATGCATTCGTTTTTCCCTGATTGAACAATATATGATTACTGGGGGACCATTTAAGGATAACACTACTTGCTGAAAGAACACATTTTACATTCTAAAAATATCTTCTTTGACTCTAAGTGATGATTGTGGATACTATCTCTGAAAAACAAACAAAGAAACAAAAAGCAGGACCACACCACAAAAGAAAAAAAAAAAAAGTCAGCAGCTTTTTCTTCAGTGGAATCTGGAATTTTTCCATGTCAAATATTTATCCTTTGCATGTTTAAGTCAGAGATAACTATTTCTGAGAGGAGAGTAGCAGTATCTGAAGACAAGAATGAGTTTCAGCTAAGGACAGAATTTCTCCTACTTATGTGGTCACTGCTAAAACTCATAAAGAACATATGCAACTTACTTCTAAACTTGTATAAATAGGTGAGAGAGGGAGGGGCAGACACAGCTGTCTGATTTGAAAAACTAAATCAGCTAAATTTGTTCCCGTTTGCCCCCAAATTTGTCTCTTTTTTTCTCCCTGATATAACAGAAATATTCTTTTGATTAAATTAAAATTTCTGTTTTGATATATTTATTAAAACAAGCATATTTATAATTGGTTTAAAGTATTTCAACATGGACATGAATTCATCTCTATTTAGCAATAATAGAACAGAGTATTCAAACTATCTATTTTAGGGAGATAAAAATTAAAACTGATTGATAAACGTGAGATGAGCCCTCACATTCTCATATTCTAGAGAATGAATTAATACCTCCCACTTACAGAATTACCCAATTCAACTTCTGGCAGTCACCATACCTTAATGCTTCTTTACTCTTCATATTAAATAAAAAAATTAAAAAAAAAGATTAAAAAAAGAAAAAACAGCAGGAAGAAAGTTCAGAGACAAGACTGATATACTTTACAAAACAAATAATTGAAAGTTCAAATACATTGGATATCTGCAGTGAAAAATAAGAAATAGAAGAGCAAAAATAAAGAAAAATTAGTTTACTGGATATATCAATGTCTTGTATTCTCTGTCCTGTAAATTATATCTCTTCTTTCATTTCACTTGAGAGTCTCCTTTTTTTCCCACTCAGTCTGGGGTTTTGATCTTCAACACAGGGGGGTCTGAGAGGACTTTCAGTCTTTCCCCCAAATTTAGACTTTTCATTCTTAAATAAAAATAAAAATAAGACAAAATTAAAAAAAAAATAGAACCTAGAATACCACTTTTTTTTAAAGAGGAGGATTAAATGGATGTTTTTCACTTTGTTTTCACAGAAAATAAGGAAGAAAAACCCCTCCTTTGTTTCCAATTGCAATACAAAGATATATTGTAAATCTAAACAAAATTCATATATCTGAGAGTAGTGTCCATATAAATTCCTTAAAATTGCCTCCTATGTGATAGCAGCATGTTGCATATGTGTAAAATGACAGTCCATTTTGAAACTGTTTGGCCTATCAGCATCAGAGAAGCATTTGAAAGCAATAAAAAACACTGAAAACATCTGTGGTATCTTTTTGATATCTCTAGCATGAGCTAGATAGAAATGTTTTCTGTACTGCAATAGGCAAGATGTTGTTGTAATAATAAGCTAGAAGTCAAACACTAACTGAAATAGTGCTCTGCTTTCCTTGATTTGGAGCAGTTAGAGAGAAGAAATTAGGAAAACAGCTTTATTGAAAATCTAAGTCAACTGATATCTCCAGCAATTTTGCAACTCTATAAATAAAGAGGAGTCAGAATAATATTTTATACAGTATATGTCAGCAGTGGGCAGTGACAACAACTGGAATGTATTGGAAAGGTAACATTTACATTATAACATTAAAATTTTACCCCAAACTATGAATCCATCTCTCATAGATAATTCAGGGAGAAAGAAAGGGGAAAGATGTTATGGGTGGCAATGATGATTTCCCAAGCACAAAAGATTACCCATTCTAAACCAAAAGTTGCACTCTAGCTTTGATAAAATGTATTAATGTGAAACCAGAGATAAGTAACATGAGAAAGAAAGAATGTCAAGCAAGCAAAGTCCACAAAAGAGCTCACAAACAGTAAGAAATGACAGATATTTACTCAATCACCCCTAACATAATAATACTAATTATTTAGAAATAAAATACAAACATCGTGAAACACAGCATAGGGATGAGAATTTATTAAGTTATTATGACACATTTGCAAAGACCAGCAATCTTGTAACATAGCAGTTCAATTAGCTTAGAGGAATTTTTCATTCCAACAAAGACCAACATTACAAGAAGATGAATGTGTTACTGACCATAAAGTAAATCAAACATTATTACTTTTAAGGTGGACATCCAAGGGAAAAATGAGGTTTGTGAGCCACCAGTGATAAATAGAATGGGAGGGGGAGGTAGGGGATGGGAAGAAAAAATTGAAAAAGTAAAAAATCAGAACTGACAATTATGAGTTTCATTTCACTATGAATTACACACATGAGCAAATGTATGTGTACGACATATCGTGTCGGTATTGGATTATTTTTATATCAAAATAATTTTTTTAAAATGAAAAGTCTTATCCCCTGTACCTAATCAAAAGTACATTCACTGCAAAATCTAGGTAACATCACACCTGAAAAACTCTCTGAATATGTCTTTCAAAATCTGAGAAATACAACAGTCTAGAAGATTAGTGAAGAAGGCTAAATGTCTCCCATTTCATTGCCACAGGTAGGTCCTATATGTAAGGTTAGAATGGTAATATTCCTCTGGAAATCACTGTGTATCAAACGACTAGAATGTGTATAGTCATTGGCCATTGTAGGAAAAATTGTCATAATTGACACATTTTTGACAGATTTGTCAGCTTGTAAACAACTCCCCCCAAAATTAAGTTAGTTTGTTAATATTCATTTCTGCTTTTGAAGGGGAGAGATTCAAGAGGTGATGGCTGATGCCAAATATGTTTATTTTTTATGCTTCATACATCACCAGGGTTATGCTAGCTGCCCTTAGAAAAACAGAGGATATATTTGTGCACATTCAACAGTCCCTTTGGGAAACACTGTTTCTCAAACTGCCATTTGGGCTGTGTTCAGTACACAAGGTATTTTACCAAAAAAATGCAACACATTTCTGATGTCATATAAGTTACTGAGGTCTGCACAGATGACATTTCGATTTAAGAAAGAAAAACAGTGGAAGAGCATTACCAGAGCAACATTTGAATGAAACAAAAAAACAAACAAACCAGAATGCAACAGAAACAAAAATGTAAAAGAAAATATCAGACTAAACAGATTAAATCAGTAAACTGCAGCTGCCAAAAAAGTCTGATTCAAAAAACAGGGGAGAAATATAAGGATGCTTTGGGTTGCGAACTATGCAAAGAAATTTGTGTTCAGTACAATTGTCCTAGAAAGAAAAAATAAGAGTATTATCGTATGAAAGGTAATCATAGTTTTTACAAGAAATCTGTGAACAAAATATATTTAAAGGCCTCTAACAGTGTTTTTGTATGAAAGTTTTTCCAAAACTGTTTTTCCCACTGATATATCCAAGAAAATAAATAGTACAATCAAAATTAGTGTTGTTTATGTCAAAGGTGGAAACTGACATTAATCTTTCACACTATGCATCTAGCAGCATAAGAAAATTCCATAATAAATCAAATATTACTAATTATTTCAGATACTAAACTGACATTACATTTAATAATTTAATTTCATTTAATAATTGAATGTAATTAAGTTCAATACAAAATAATTATTATTGTTAATTTATTATGACTAGCTTTACCCAGAACTAGCATGTTGGGAATCATGTTCTTCACAAAGTTTTCTAATGAGCTTTTGGGAACTAAGCAAGGTAAGTACAGGTTGTGCAAGGGTGATCAGCTGCTATGTAGGCACCCAATGAAATGGGCCTTTATTTGTCTCTTTGGCACTGAATGATTAATGAACGAGAGGACGTCTGAGCTTACTGTACTGCTTGCTTCTACTGCAGAATCGTTTTTATTAATTTCATTGCTTTGGAAAACAGCTGACATTCAATCTGGCTGAGAGAACTAAGATATTTCTGAACTGACTTCAGCAATCTTTCTTTTTGACGGCTGGCTTGCAATGAATGAAGCCACACAATGAGTGATCAGCCACACATGTTTGAAATAGGAGCTGTACACCTTAAACGGATATTGAACTTGAGCTATATGTTAACATTTTGGATAATTTTAGAGACACTTCTCAAATCTTGGTTGAATTCTGAATTTTGTACTGTCAATTACATTGAAGGACATATATTTATAATATTTTCTTGTTGATAATGGAAGCTTTTCAAGTATTTTCATCTGAATTTTCTTGAGAACATCTCTTCCTCTCGACAGTGCATTTCGACATTACCTTTCTTGTGATGAGTTACCTCAGGAGTTCAAGTTTTATAATTTTGGGGAACTGAGTGAATTGCATTTTCTCTGCACTGTTTATATTGCTGAGGCTCCCAACTGCTACCATCATCAATTATTTTAGTTATTATCAATTATGATTATCAATTTCTGCAGAACATGGATTCTGAACTGATTCTAAGAAGCCAGAGACTATAACTACTATATGTTTTTTTAAATAAATAAGCCAATTTCAAATAGAATTTTATTAGCCTAGAGTGAATCATGTCTGCAGTGCAAAATATACTTGGTCTGCAGACTGAAAAGGTTTTAAAACTACTTGTCTTTCCCATGTCAATCGTTCCACCTGATCAAGCAACAAAGGAGAAATTAAACTTTATATCTCCAGAACTATACCTTACTGCTGGAACAACCTGGGTGTCATTGTCTTTTCTTATTAGTTTGAAATTTTTATTTAATATTTTAAGATGTCTCTTAGATTATCTTATTTTTAAAGATACTGTTAAAATCAGACTCAGAAGAGGGGAAAACCAGCAGATTTTATTCTTATTGTTACACTTTGTAGCTATATCTGACATAAGCCAGTTATGCTTAAGCAATCATCATAAAATTAGTGAGAGCTGTTTAAATTCTGTAATTGCCAACAAAAGAACATCACTGTCATGGGTGATACAATACAAAACCCAGTGAAATCTTGAGTATTCTTGTCTCAAAGGTGTAAAATCACTTACTGTGTTGCAAAAGTTGCTTCTTATGCCTATAAAGTCACAATCATGACTTTTTGATAGATAATCTCCTCCAATTTCATTATTTTAGTTAAGATAAATGGATTTATGAATGTGTCTTGTTTTGCTCCCACTAGTTCTCATATTTTAATTGGAAAAAAATGAAAAAAAAAAAAAAAAGTAGTCATTTCTGCTTAAGATTGCTGTGGAACAGTATCTATCTTTTTTATTTGCTGTAAGTTTACTTTGTGGATTCTGTAAATATTAGTAAAAAGGAGACAAGAAAAGACATGTCTGCTTTTTTGCCTGACAGGTTCTTTGTGGATTGTGTGGAATTTCAGAAGAGAGCAGAAATATTTCCTCCCCTGAAGGCATCTGTATGTGCTCTGCCAGGAGGAAAGGTTTCATTGAGGAAGTGTAGACATCTGTGATACAGAACTAATAATGAAGCCTCCTTATGCAGTCAAAGGAAAGAAATAAATCAGAATATCTTAAGGTAGACATCAAAATAGTTTTATGATTTGCTATGTTAAGAACTGAGTCTTTCCATTGACTGAATGTAGAGTTTACAGTGACTAATTGAGATAGGCACAAAACTTTATAGATATATACTACTAGTTGATGTGACTAACAGGCTAAGAGATACCTAAGAATAGAAGAAAAAAGTGCACTGTAAAATCTAATGTGACAAAATTATTTTCTCAGAAACCAAGACGCAACTGTGTAGAGTTTGTTGTTTGAAGAACCCACATATTTCTATTAGAGAAAAAGACTGCAGGAGAAGTTCCTGCAGGAAAAGTTCCCACAGGTAAAGATTTAATGAATATAAGGAAAACTGATTATCGATCCCTTTCTTTTCTTAATCTGTTTCATTCAAAGAATTTTTTTTTAAATACTCTAATAAAACAGAATATTAAATATAAAAAATGCTTTAGGAAATTTAAAGGCACTTTTAAAAACTGTTCAGTGTAATAGACTTGCAACATAAGCTCTTCTTTTTTTAACTAATATGTGTAAGCTTTTCATCATTAATTTTTTTTCCCTGAGAATATTGAAAGCCTAATATGGTACTACATGGTTTGTGGCCTTTGAAGAACATCAGTTGCTTCAGGTGACAGATGGAACCTTGATAGCTTTCAAATATATATCTAACCTTTTCCAGTTTGTAAATCCGCATCAAGTATATGCTTTGTTTGTATACTTCGTCTGAAGTAGTTTGACATGAGTCTGAAAGAGCAACAGGAATAAGGGATTCCCTCCCTAGTTTCAAAATAATGATAAATAATGATACCTTAACAGACATCAAACTGGAGCACCCAATGTTTCAATAATGGCCTGTTTGATAAACTAGAGACCAGGATTTTTATTGCAGGTGGCATGAAACATGGATAGACAGGATGTTGAAAGAGAGGATTAGAATTTCAAATTACTTCCACAAATTGGAAAAATAGGGATAAAATTAAGTGGGGACACCTTCATTTTCATAAGCTTAGGCAGAATAATTATCTATTCAAATACTAGACTATTTATTAAGTAGTTAGAAAAGACGAACATTCTAAGGCATCTATTAGGAAGTATGAACAGTGTTTTATCATGTAAAACATAGGGAGTAAAACTTCCAACATTTTAAGCATTACATTTTATGAGAGATATAAAGACAAGACAATCCTTCCCCCAGAAAAAGCACAGGAATGACCCAGTAAACATGAAGTACAAAAAAAACCATGGACAGAAGTAGTGTAATTTTCCCTAGAAAACTAAGAAAGGACATGCTAAAACATATTCAGGTACTTAGAAAGCTGATACGGAGAGGAAGTGAATAATCTCTTCCTCACGTGTAGGATTTAAGAAAAGGAGACAGAAACCGAAATTGCTGGAAGAAAGAGTTTGGTTGGACACAAACATTTTAGTGTTAAAAGTAGTGATATTCCGCCTTCACATGCAGCTGGAACAGCTTGAGGCTATAGAAACAGGCTTGATTAATTGTGTGGTTTTTTGAAGTATGTGTGCCCTATAATTAATAACTAGAGTTTTCACTGAGTAGATAAATTGTTCTAGTGGCCAAAGCTTTGCCATCAATAACCATTTTATCCTGGAAAATCTTTCAATTATTTTTTGTTTGCTTATTAGCTTTTACTGGGGAATGTATTTTCAATACTATCAATAGCAATTTAAAATTATTGGCAATTTTTAATGTTTCAGTTCTGTGTGCCTAAATTCAGATATTCTAAGGGAGCCTCAGTTTTTCATTGTGATGTTTATGTATTTCCTAAAACTTTGAAAACATTCAGACTTGCAAATTTGGCACCTGAATGTTTACATACTAAAACCACTTGTAACAAATAGCAAAGTTCTCCTAAACTGCTGAGGGCAGACAATCCCAAAAGACAATTATTCAGCCAACCTATTTTCATGTCCAGATGCTAAACTTAGTCTGAATATACCTGTGGATATTGTGAAGTTTTCCTGAGTGGGAGTCTTTAAAAACAGTTTGAAGAAACTTCCATGAACAGTGATGAAAGGTCTGGTGTTTGAAATCTGAGTTCATCTTTTGGTTTCTCTACTTAGTCAATTTTTATAAAGTTGTCTAATACATGAGGGAAAGATGAAACAGAAGAGTCTATATGTGAGATATTGAGTGTATAGAAAAACTTCTTCTATATAATAAGTTGCAAAAAGAATAGCAAAGATTATGGGAACCTCTTTTGTAATGAAGGTCCCAGAAGGAAGTGTAAAGTGTTTGTGCTCAGAGCAAGGCTTGGATGATCAGCATTTTCATGATTAGGAGAGAGAAAGAGCCAATCTGATTGAAGAAAGAGAGAATAAGAAGCTCAGACAGTTGTATCAAATTCCTCCTTACAAATTAGGTCTACCAATTTTTTGAAAAAGACAAAATGATGTTGAGAAACATCATTACCAGATCCTAAGTATCAAATGTCATCTGATAGCTGGGCGATATGATACATCAAGCAAAAGAGATGATCAGAGACTCTTTTTCTGTATGTAAAGATGAATGTCCTAAATGCAATAATAGATGATGTAGAGGCCATATTCAGCATCTTTGTAATTTATAATCCTAATTTTTTCAATTTTATGTTGAAAGGAATTGTGTCTTATTATTTTCACATTCATTCCCATACATGTTCTTACTCTCTTTTTTTTCTGTGTTAACTGTTTTCCCTCTTAAACTTTTTTCTTAACTTTCACCTGCTTCACTTATTTTTTGTCTCTTGTATACAGAATATGCAATCCTATGATTTTGGTGTTCTTCAGCTCTCATTTTTGCTTTTAATATTTTTTTTCTTTAACCTTTGTCTAAATATTCTTCTGAAATCTCTTTCTCCTCATCATCATCCTTTATTTGTCAGACTCAGTTGACCAGTGCTATGCTTTTCATGTTCTTACTTATACTCCACATCATTCTTTGTCCTTTATGCTTTCCACTCACCTCTCTGTTTTAACCATTCTTGTTACTCAGATGTTTGTCTTTATGTCATTACCTCATTTGTTGATTGCATTTCAGGATTTTGTTTCCATTGCTATCTTGTCTGATTTCCCTCAAATATTTGAGATATTTTCCAAAGCTTTATGGGAAGTTAAGATCACAGAATTTTATGTCTATATATACTTAAAAAGAAACAACATGACACTTTCAGCTAAATCATCTACTTCCCACAGGTAAGAATATTTTGCATATTCTCAGACATCTCTGTTTTCTTCTTTTTCTGCTATACTGACTGATGCATTGATTGGGTTGAGATTATACATTCTTTAGTAGAGGTATCATAAAAGATCATAATCTGTCCTGTGTTCACTCACAGATGCTATTTTTGCTCCAGCCCAGATAGCTATCACAGTAGGACAGAAAGTAAATCAAGTGGAGGCATGAGCACCTGCTAGTTAGTCTAGTGCAGCTGCTTAGAACTGTGTCTCTCAAAAGCTTTAATTATAAAGAATACTAAAAACATAAGTGACTCAGAAAATCACTAGAGCTTCCTTGGTATGTCTGATTCAAAAAATTCTTGGCAGAGAAAATGTGAAATCTAACCTGTGTTTTAATTTTAGAATACAATTTGGGTTTAGAACAGAAAAACCCATCTCAAAAATCACTCTCAGAGTGAATACTACTGTGAATCCTCCGCAACTATTCACAGCCAACAAAGAAAGGAATAAAATCAAAGTATTTTTTTAGATTACTGAACTTTAATTTTTCACACCTCCTTCACATACATCTGGGGTGGCTTGAAGAGTTAGTAATAGACTTGATTAATTGCTTGGCTTTTTGATGAAGGAATTCATACTATATAATTAGAGATTTCACTGAAGTGGGTACATTATTTCAAATCTTACATAGATGGGGGAGGCTTTCACTTTAAAGATTTGTCACCAAGAACCATTTCCCTCTGGAAGATCATTTTTAATGGGACCAACATTTTCTAATTCAATAATATAATGCTTTACAGTTCAAAGTAACAAGTCATTTTTGATGATTCAGTTGTATGCCCCTAACTTGAGACATCTTAGACAGTCCCGATTTTCTGATCTGTTAAGACAAATTCTGTGAAGATTACCTAGATAGAGCACCAAATGCTGAACACTAAAATCATGTAGGTGAAAATAATGGATATCTTCTGCAAAGTCAGTAAGAAATAAGGTGGATTTGGTACTTTCACAAAAACACAGAATGGTTAAGTTTGGAAGATACTTCTGGAGGTCATCTGGTCCAACTCCTCTGCTAAAGCAGGGCCTCTTAGAGCTGGATGCCTAGGACAATGTCTAAACAGGTTTTGAATACTTCCAAGGTGGGAGATTTCACAGTCTCTCTAGACACTCTGTACCACTGAGCAGTCACCCTCACAGTGTTTCCTGACATTCAGACAGAGCCTCCTGTGTTTCTGTCTGTGCCCATTGTCCCTGGTCCTGTCACTGGGTACCACTGAAAAGAGCCTGTCTCCGTCTGCTTCGCACCCTCCCTGAATGTATTTTTATGCATTGATAAATACTTGCTGAGCCTTCTCTCCTCCAGGTTAAACAGTCCCAGTATTGTCAGCCTTTATACATATATGAGCTGCTCCAGACCCTTAACCATCTTTGTGGCCCTTCTTTGGACTCTCTTCAGTACGTCCATATCTTTCTTGTACTGAGGAACCCAGGACTGGACACAGTAGTCTCACCAGTGCTTAGTGCTTAGTCCTTGGCCTGCTGGTAACACTTTACCTAATGCAGCCCAATATAATATTAGTCTTGGTATTAATCTCACCAGAGCAGGTGGACATTTCTTGAAGGAACTATGGCCCTTTGGAAGGACCCATGTCAAAGCAGGAGAATATTGTGAGAAGAAAGGAGAGACAGAGACAACTGGCCACAGTTCAGTTATGAACTGACCACAGCCCTCCATTCCCCATGCTCCCTGCAGCACTTTGTGGGGGCAGAAGGAAAAGAAAATGGGAATAAAAGAGTGAAGTTGACCCTGGGAAAAAAAAGGGAGATGGAAGAAAAATGTTTGTTTAATTTGGTTTTGTTTCTCAACATTTAAAATGGTAATACATTAAATAATTTTCTACAATGGAGTTTGTTTTGCCAATTATAGTAATTGCTATGGAAACTCCCCACCTTTATCTCAGTCCATGAGTGTTTTCACTGTATTTTGTTCTTTGAGTGGAAGTGAAAGAGCAATCGGTGAGCTTCTGGCAACCACAGAAGGTCAACACAGTACATCTCTATGCAACAATTAGTCCTATTTTGTCTTAGGAAAAATTAATTCACTAAATCATCTACAGAATTGTTCATTTAAAAATATTTGACTTTCATATATTCCAAGTATTAAGGTTAGGAAATCTAAAGAATATAATGGGTGACTAAGTAGCAGATAGGTGATACTATTTTCAACATTGTACAAGGCAAGTTAGCCCTAAATCATCATCATCATCATCATCATGGCTAGGCTTCGCGAACGAAGATTTGGGAAGGGCTCTACCCACGTTTCTTACAAGCACGTTGGTGGCTAAAAAGGCCAATACGAGAAAGGCATGTCCGGTTACAAAAGACACAGCAGAAAGACTCCTTAGATGGTATATTCTGCAAGACACGATTCTTTCTGCATTGTCTTTTCTCCTCAAGGGTGACCCTGTGTGCTTTCTCAAAAGCATCAGCAGCGTTATAGATGGTGTGTCTCCAGGCCTCCCGATTGGAGGCCAGAGTGGACCAGTTATGGTGGTCAATATGCCCGAGGCTGAGTTGTTGCTTCAGGGAGTCCTTGTATCTTTTCTTCGGGGCTCCTCTCTTGTGGCAGCCGGTGGCAAGTTCACCATAAAGCAGGATCTTAGGGAGGCGGTGGTCCTTCATCCTGGAGACGTGCCCTGCCCAGCGCAGCTGCGTTCTTAGCAACATGGCCTCAACACTTGTAACTGCTGCTTGTTCTAGAACAGATGTATTGGTCACATAATCTGAGCAGTGGATGTTTAGGATTGTACGGAGGCAGCGTTGATGGAAGCGTTCTAAGAGTCGCAGGTGGTGGCGGTAGATGACCCATGATTCGGATCCATATAAAAGAGTAGACAGCACTATGGCTCTGTAAACACTGATCTTGGTACTTTTCTTCAAGTGTTTATTACACCATACTCTTTTATGGAGTTTTCCAAAAGCACTATATGCCTTCGCTAACCTATTGTCTATCTCCCCGTCAATCTTACCATCTGAGGAGATGAGGCTGCCTAGGTAATTAAACTGTTGGACTGATTTGAGTTCTGACTGGCCGATGGTGATGTGGGGATGATGGAGGACTTCCTGAGGTGCAGGTTGATGGAGAACTTCAGTCTTCTTTAGGCTGACTTCCAGCCCAAAATGCTCAGCAGCATCTGCAAAGCAGGATGTTAAACACTGCAGGGCTACTTCTGTGTGGGCAACAAGGACGGCGTCATCAGCGTAAAGCAGCTCCTGGACAAGATGGTTTAGGGTCTTGGTGTGGGCCTTCAGTCACCTTAGGTTGAATAGGCTTCCATCAGTACGATATCAAATGTAGATACCATCCTGATCACCGAGGTCTGCCATGGCCCTTTAGAGCATCATGCTGAAAAAGACTGTGAATAGGGTAGGAGCAAGAATGCAGCTTTGTTTCACACCATTCTTTATTAGAAAGGGCTCAGAAAGTGTGTTGCCATATCTGACTTGGCCGTGCTGATCCTCATGGAGTGAGATGATCATTTTAAGGAACTTGGGGGGACAACCTAAATGTTCCAAAATCTGCCAAAGACCTTTTCTGCTCACAGTATCGAAAGCCTTGGTGAGGTCGACAAAGGTTACATAAAGACCTTTATTCTGTTCCCTACACTTCTCTTGCAGTTGTCTAAGAACAAACACCATGTCTGTGGTGCTCCTGTTGGCTCTGAAACCACACTGACTTTCAGGTAGAATTTCTTCTGCTATAGCGGGTATTAGTCTGTTCAGGAGTATTCTTGCCAGGATTTTGCCAGCAATGGAGAGCAGAGTAATACCACAGTAATTTGAGCAGTCTGATTTAATACCTTTCTTCTTATACAAGGTGATGATGACTGCATCACGAAGGTCTGAAGGTAGTTCACCTAGTTCCCAACAGCGCACCACAAGCTTATGAAATTTGGCATGGAGTGCAAGGCCCCCATGTTTCCAGACTTCAGGTGGAATTCCATCAACCTCAGCTGCCTTGCCGATTTTCACCTGCTGTATGGCCTTGAGGGTTTCTCCTAAAGTGGGGGCAGTATCCAATTCGTACTTCACCGGTTGTTGTGTGATGGACTGAATTGCTGAGTCTTGGACTACACGGTTGGTACTGAAAAGAGTCTGAAAGTGTTCAGACCATCGATTCAGAATGGAGGTTTTATCTGTTAGAAGCGTTTGACCATCTGCACTGAGTAGTGGGCTTTGGACTTGGTATGTAGGCCCGTATGCTGTTTTCAGGGCCTCATAGAATCCTTTGTGATCCCCTGTATCTGCACATAGTTGAGTCTTTGCAGCTAGATCGGTCCACCACTTGTTCTGGATGTCATGGAGTTTCTGCATATTCCCATTTGCACTGTGTTCAACCACAAATACTTGTTCCTTGGTATTTTTTGCTAGATGCCTTTAATCAGTTATGATGAATCCCAGCATCAAAATGAGTCACTAGGAACATGCACAAGAGGTTTCCTGATGTTGACATTATGTTTGGTAAGTCAAATTCCAGACCTATCATTTGCATATTACTTCTCTTCCTAGGTAGCATTCTCACTGGAGAATTCATGACTCATGCACTTCGAGCACTGTGTTTAGTTTTGAGCTGCCCACTACAAGAAAGATGCTGAGCTGCTGGAACATGTCCAGAAAAGGGGAATGAAGGTGGCAAAGGGTCTGGGGTCCAAGACTTGTGAGGAGTAGATAGACTGGTTATTAGGAAAAGGAGGACTATGAGGATGGTGAAGAGTCTGGAGGGAAAGCCTTATGAGGAGCCGCTGAGGTCACTTGGTTTGTTCAGCCTGGAGCAGACTGAGGGGACACCTCATTGCAGTCTGCAACAACCTCATGAGGGGAAGCAGAGGGGCAAGTACCAATCTCTTCACTCTCCTGACCAGTGATAAGACTTGAGGAAATGGCACGAAGCTGAGTCATGGTAGGTTTGTGTTGGATATTAGGAAAAGGTTTTTCACCCAAAAGGTGGTTTAGTACTGGAATAGGCTCCACAGGGAAATGGTCACAGCACCAAGTCTGCCAGAGTTCAAGAAGTGTTTGGACAATGCTTTCAGGAACATGGCGTGATTCTTGGCGTGTCCTGTGGAGGGCCAGGAGTTGGATCCTAATAGATTCCTTCCAACTCAGTATATTCTATGATTCTATGAAACATTTCTTCATCTAAAGAGTTATCAAATATTTGAACAGGCTGCCCAAGGAAGTGGTGGAATCACCATTCCTGGAGGTTTTTAAAACACATGTAGACGTGGCACTTAAGGACATGGTTTAGAGGTGGACTTGGCAGTGTTAGGTTTATAATTGGACTCAATGATCTTAAAGATCTTTTCCATCCTAAACGATTCTGATTCTTCCATATTCAATGACACTTTGTTGTTAAAAGGTAACTCTTCTCTAGTACATATTCTCTGAAGCATACAAAAGAATGAACACTTTTTAAATTCAGGACATAAGACACACACTGTATAATATCATATTAATTGATTCTATTAAGAAATAAAACTCTAGGAAAAGGATGGCAAGAAAGCTAGAGGTGATTTTATTGCTGTTTGACAAATTCTGAAGAAATTACAGCTTGCAGTTTTCCTTCAAAGACAGGAAAAAATGCACACATTCATTTCACTTTTATATATTGTTGCAACTCTTCACAATCCTTAATTTAGCTTCTATTTTGATATAAAATCTTATTGATTTAACAAGTACTGTGTTTGAATGACAATGTTTCCATAGAGATTGCAGGGCAGGAAGGTATATTTCTGAAATGCCACACATCTGACATCAATGATAGGATGGCTCCAGGTGGACAGCACACTTTATGCAAAGCCACATGGAATAGGTTGGAGACCAGTGTCCTTACTAGCAAACCTATGAAGATAAAACTCTTTTCTCTAATTCCCCTTACCTCTTTATTAACTAGCAAGATGGATGCAATGAAAAAAAAGAAAACAAAGAAAAAAAAGAAAAGAAAAAAAAAGCAGCACACTAGATGCATGACTCTTAGATCTTTGCACTCCAAGTAAATATTGGCTTCACTTGTCTTAAGCATTTAATATCTCAAATAACACCACAGTATTATTTACTTGCTACCTTATTTTTCCAATCGTCAAGCCAGAACTCAGTTCTGCTATGTGCTGAGTATTCTGGCAAGGTTGAGAAAAAATTCCAACAGTTTCTGCTGACATTTAGCATGACCTGCAGCCCATTGAACTCAGTTAAAAACAATATTCCTTTTGTTTCAAGGGGCATGTTCAGAGGTGGTAGCTGTGGCACTTACTAGATTGCTGCAAACACCCATCTCTGTTACAATTATTTCATTCAAACCCAAAATGGGTGGTTCCTGACATAATTGCCTGAATCCATTAAAAAAGCCCTCTATTC